>NC_056522.1:14423150-14467711 GCF_019175285.1 Sceloporus undulatus
ACTGATTTTCCAGACCTGACAAGAGTAGGTCTTAGAATGCTACTTACTGAATTGGTCTTTTAACAGCTTTGACACTAAAGTCATCAGATGCATCCAGTGAGGTTGACCTACGACTAGAAAAACCTAGACTACCAAAGCCAAAGACATAGCCACATTAAAGTCTTCAAAACCAGTATGCAAAGGGATCTTGTAGCACTTTTGAAACTAAAGTCATCAGATGCATCCAACAAAGTCGACTTAAGACTATAAAAGCTTAGGCTACCAACTTCTTTCACTCAAAGATCGCTTTGCATACTGATTTTCCAGACTTAACACGGCTATGTGTTTGAATATTACTCACCCAGTCATTCAAATCCCAAGACATAGTTGTTAGTCTGAAGAGCTGGTATGCAAAGGGATCTTGCAGCACCTTTGAGACTAACTGAAAGATAGAAGATAGTAGCATAATCTTTCATAGACTTGAATCTGCTTCCTCAAATTCATATTTTTAAAACATGCATCTGAGAAGTAGTCTCTAGTCTACAAAACTCATGCTACCAGCTTCTTTCTTTCAGTTAGCCTTGAAAGTGCTACACGGTCCCTTTGCATACAGTCGTTCAAATGTTCACCAGTATGAGTTATTGGGGTGGCAGGGGAACACTCACTTTTGAATGCTCAGTATGTAGTCAGTTGCTGATGATGCTTACTCACCATACATAACCAGACCAGTAACTACTCTCTACACAACGCTGCAGAAGTATGACCTCGCACCTGATGAGTAGAATCCAGAGACAAAGCCCTGTTAGTCTGGAATATCAGTATGCAAAGGGATTTTGTAGTACCTTTTGAGACTGAGAAAAAGAGGTTGGTAGCCTAAGCTTTCATATTGTTAAGTCAACTTCATGGGATGCATCTGATAAAGTAGACTTAAGTCTATGAAAGTTTAGGCTAACACATCCTTTTTCTGAGGTCCAAAATACACTTCAGAAATAATCCAGTTTGAGGCTGCTTTAATTGCCCTGATTCAGTGCTAGGGAATCCTTGGAATTGTAGTTTATTGTGGCACTAGAGCTCTCTGACAGAAAAGGCTAAATGTTTCACAAAACTACACTTCCCAGAATTTCCTAGCATTCAGCCAAGGCAAGTGGTCTCAAACTGGGCTATTTCTGCAGTGTGTTTTGAACCTCAAGGTACTATAAGATCCCTTTACATACTGCTCTGGACTAACACAGGCTACGTCTTTGAATTCTCTCAGAATTTGTTTTTCAAATGCAACTAACCTTTTCAGTTTCATCTTGTTCAGACATGAATTTCTCTTTGATTCCTGAAGTTCTGGAAAGCTTTGCTGTGAAGCTCATTCCAAAGAGGAGATCCATTTAGAGGCAATCCAAACTTGAAGCGTGTTTTTTTTCTCTTAGTAACATCCTTCAGGGTGGGGGCTCTTTATTGCTCCAGATTTTAGGTTTAGGTTTCCCCCCCTCCAGGAGACATTTTTCTTATGTATGGGGATAGCCATGTTGTAGGAAAAGCAGTGAATCTTTTGTTACCTTAAAGACTAATTAATGTATTTGTGTCATTTAATCATCTTTAAGATTATGTTCGCTATTATTATGTTTCTCATGAGAAAAAAAGTAACAGTGGGAAGGAAGGCTATCTTCCCCTCTTTCAGGCTACTAAGTTACTATTCTGCCAGCCATTTAAGGAACATATAATGCTGGCTCTGGAAGTTTTGTATGTTAATTTATTTCAGAGCAAGTGACTCCAGAACTGTTCGTTCTAAGTAACCTAAACTCTGCCTTAAATTGACCATAGTGGTTTAGTCTTTGTATTCCTGGGGCAGTAAAAAGAAAGAAAATGTAACTTGTGTTGTCTTTCATTTCCAATGGAGTGGGTGCCTCAAAAAGTAGTTTTATTACATCATTTTTTAAACTTAGCATTTAAACTCTTAACTACCTCAGATACTTTTTTCTTGAATGATCAGGAAGGCTCTTTTTAGAAGAAGAAGATATATTGGCAACGTTGCTAACAAACAGGTGTTAATGTAGTAAATAAACCCTGCGCGAGCTGGAAAAGATTATTTGAGAGTGGTTGCCATGATACATGCCTGCTTAGACACACACATTATACAGAGTTTTAGGGTTACAGAGTTTAGTGTTCTGCATATACCACAACATAAATGTGTGTTAGCTACTACACAAAGATAAGAACATAATGTTCTTACATGGGTAAATTCAGTCAATCAAATGTTATTAGCTGACTGGCTATAATATCATGAATAATTTAATTTGCATGGAAATTTGCTTTATTTTTTAGATTTCTTCTAAATGTCAGGCTCCAGAATGGGCTTTTAAAAGTGCTATATATCCAGACTTTAAATTCTGTTTAATCTTGACTGTTTTTATCCTTATTTGGGTGAAACAATGGAGGGTGGCATTTTAGAAGAGGTATTATTTGGGACAGCCCAAGTTTTAATAAAGTGGTTTGAGAGATTATATTTTGTTAGATTCCTAACTAACTCTTGTCGTCTTTTCAGGTTCACTGTTGTTGGAATCGAAGATAAATCCGAACACTGCATATCAGAAACAGCAGGCATGTGCTAGTTTTTCTTTTGCCTATATGTTTAACTGTGCTACTGTTGTACAAAAAAACCCTGCTCTTTTCTGAAGAAATAGCAACATGAATTGAGTGGCCTCATTTTATTTTGTGGAGGATGTTGAGATTTGTTACATATGGATTAATTATACTGTAACCTCTTATTTACAAGGTTTGATACAAGGCAAGATGTGTAGCTTCATCTTAGACAAAAAATATGAAAACGCCAAGTGATATTTTTGATCATTAGGAGAATGAATCTATTCTGATTCTCTCATAATAGCATTCAGTTGGCCTATGGTATATCAGTTTTTTATACTACTAGACTCAGGTTCAAAATACACTGTAGAAATAATCCAATTTGAGACTGCTTTAATTGCTCTGGCTTAGTGCTGGGGAATCCTTGTAGTTTATTGTGGCACCAGTTCCCAGAATTCCCTCGCACTGAGCTAGGGCAGTTAAAGCAGCCTCAAACGGGATTATTTCTGCAGTGTAGTGTGTTTTGGACCTAAGAGAAGTTAGTCATCCTGAGTAATAGATAGGTAGTTAGTCTTCTCAGCATCAGATGTTCTTTAGTAAAGTGATGAAATCATATATCATTAGCATTCTGTCCAACTCTCAACAGTTTTATCATGTGTTTACTTTTAACTAGTAACTTAATGTATGTGTGCTGTATTATGTATTTTAAAGTGTGTCATATACTTAATGCTGGCGCATCCTGCTTGTAGGCTTCCATGCTGGATACATCTCTTCACCAGTTTACTGCAACCCACATGGTGCTTCATAAAACCTCAGATTTTGTTGCTACTTTGGGATTGCAACATTAGGACTGTCAAATACTTAGTAGGCCATAAAATGTGGGTTGATGGGCTGCATCCAACTTGTGCAAGCCTGCTATAATACTTCCCCTTTCACCTTCTACTTGTTTTCAACTTTTCATTAAAGTAATTTCTGTTTATTCCTGTATTTTGAACATTTTAGTGGATGTCAAGATGCTCTTGCACCTTTACAAAAAGAGCCTTGAGGTTATTTTTGCAGTTAGCTATGCAAATTGAAGGCTTCAATCTACTCCTTTCATTCACATGACCAGTGGGTGCAAAGCAAGATTAGGAGTATGTAGTTAACTTAGCTGTAAGTGCAGTCTTTAGTCATTTTGGACAGAAAGGAAAGGTGTGTGTCTTAAAGGCACATTATAAATTCTTTAAGTGATCTCTGTTTTGTTCCGTGACTGATAGAATACTTTATCTACCCAAAATACCTTTTTTCCTCACATGGTAAATTAGGAAATCAGTCTTTGGGGAATTCCACTGACTTCATTTGAACTCTGCTGGCACAGAGAACTGTCTTACATGGAACAAATGGAGGATCAGAGCTGAAATAAGTAAATCTTTTCTATAAATAGGTTTAGCAAGACCTGCACACTAATTCAAAAATACACAGGTTGCATTTGCTGATTATCCTTTTCAGCATTAAGTGTTATATTGGCACTCTGGTGTTGATGGTGAATAAGAACAGTTAGATCTGAACAGTAAATTTATGGATTAATTTTTACTGTAGTAAAGAGTCACTAGTCCTTTCTTAGTGTGTCTAATTCTGTTATTTGACTTTTTAGGACAGGGGATCGGAGGCTGTTTTACATGATGCAGTTAGTGTTGTATCCTAATGGCATCTTCATGTTTTTAAACAGGAGAAGCATTCTTAGGGACAAAGCAGCAGCCCTGTTTTAGTATCTATATTTTTCCATCTGGAGGCCAGTTCCCAGCATTCTAGTATGACCAGTCATGGGCTCCAGGATGTATAACTGACTTATGGGCAGAACTACACCCCAGTGATGTCCCCATAAATGTGGACACCAACAGAAGCATCTGGGGAATATTTGTTGTTTTTCATAGTATTTTTTAATACGCCATAAACCCAATCAATCAGACATAGGATCTAATGCTATATAAAAAGGTTGGTAATTAAAAAATTAAGTAAAATTAAAAACAAGGGGTGTGAAATAATAAGTGATAGTATTTTTATATGAATGGTGTCAGATTTGTTTGTTGGTTTTGCTTTAAGGAACTCTGGGGAAAAAATAGCCTGTTCTGCGGGTTGATCTTTCTAATATGATATTTGTTATTAATTTATTCAAAGTACATCCTTTCTGTTCTCAGTAATGTGTTACATAATTAGCATATTGCACTTAGCTCACATTGTTACGGTTATTATTAAATAACCTTAATTTCACTTTTGTTCAAATACTGGAAATGGTAAAAGATAGATTTTTACCACCCATTTTTAAACTCTGTTTTATAGGGTAATGATTATTGTCTTGTAACTCCAGAATTGCCTTTTTTTACACTACAGTATTATAATGTAAAATAATTATTAGAGTCATCAATATGCTGTGGTTTTGCAAGCGAAGCCTCCTCTTGTAGCTCGCCTGACCTATCTTGAATCTATGAAAATAAAAGATGGTAAAAAAAAGACTGGTGAATTTCTGCACACAAATCGAAATTGTGTACCATGAGCTCATAAATCTACTAAGGTGCTTCTGCCATGACTGGATAGTGAGAGGGTAGTTAAGATTCTGTCACATTATATTACTGCTGAAAATATCCATTGTGCATGCTGTAAAAAGATTTATATATCAGAAGCTTGTTGAGTGATATACCATGGACCATCTGTTACATGTGAACAAAGGGAGTAAACAATTCTGCATGCTGAATAACTAAGAAAGAGGAGGACAGAAGGGTGAAGTGACTTCCTATTTTTACTTTGATCAGCTGTGTATTTCTGAGCAATTACAGAGTTCATTCATGATTAGTGGTGTGTGTGATGTTTCTGACTGAAGCCTACACTTAATAGAACCCTGCACAAATAAGATATTCTCTGTGAGGCTGAAGACAACAGCCTCACAAGAATGACCATTCTCAGTAAGTGTCAACCACTCAATCTAAACCTTTTCTAGCTTGTGACATATGTTCATATTGTCAGTAATAGTAGTGCTGAGCCTATTTTGTAATTTTTTTTGAGGGGCCTAAATACTCTAAAGGCACCAGATCCCATCTGATCTTGGAAGCTAAGCAAGGTCAGCCCTGGTTAGTAGAGCGAGCCCTTGGTAACCACTGGCGTTTGGTTCCAGGAAGTTATGCTGAGATGTTGACCATATAAACCTAGTTGTGATCATCACGGTACTTTCATAAAATCAAATAATAAATATAATCTTTCATTTTGAAATAGGATACTTTGATTGTTTGGTCTGAAGCAGAGAATTATGATTTAGCCCTGAGTTTTCAAGAAAAAGCCGGCTGTGATGAGATTTGGGAAAAGATTTGCCAGGTAAGACCTAAGGTTTTTTTTAACCACATTTTAGTTTGCCTCAGACTATATAAAATCAGATTTCTGGAAAAAAATAAAATAAAAAATACTACAAGCTCAGTTAGTTGCAACTTGAAATGGGTGCCAGCTGCACCCATTTCTTGATATGTCAGATCTGGCTATGATGACACATGCCTTGATTACATCCTGTTTGGACTACTGTAATGCACTCTACATGGAGCAGCTTTTTGGAAACT
The DNA here is from genome assembly GCF_019175285.1 of Sceloporus undulatus. Lineage (NCBI taxonomy): Eukaryota > Metazoa > Chordata > Lepidosauria > Squamata > Phrynosomatidae > Sceloporus > Sceloporus undulatus. Next base: position 14,429,282 of record NC_056522.1, read on the forward strand.
GTTCAGAATGCTGATCAGGGCCAATTATAGGGAGCATGTAATTCTCTTGTTGAAACAACTTCACTAGCTACTGGTTTGTTTCTGGGCTGATCATGAACTATAAAACTACACAGCTTAGATCCAAACTGTTTGAGAGAACGTATCTCCCCATGCAAACCTGCTAGAGCCTTAAGATCTTCAGGAGAACGTTTTCACTTAGTCTTGCCACCATCGCAGGCTGGCTTGGTGAAGACATGAGAGAGCCTTCTCGGTGCCTGCTCCCACCCTTTGAAACTTCCTCCCACCGGATGCCAGGCTGGTCTCCTTCCTGCTTGCCTTTCATCAGCAAGCTAAGACATTTTTATTTAAGCAGGCATTCTAATATACAGTGCACCTGCATCATGCTGAAAGCTGCCAGGGAGCCCGTGGGGCGCAATTGTAATTTTTTTTGAGCCACCTTGGATCCCTTCTGGGAGAAAGGCAGCATACAAATGAAATTCAGTCTTTCTTTTTAAAACAATATTTTAGTGCTACTTTATTGTTGTGTGCCTTCAAGTAGTTTTTGACTTCTGGTGACATTAGGTGAACCTAACCCAGGGTTTTGTTCACATGATTTGCTCAAAGGTATTTTGCCTTTGCCTCCCCTGAGGTTGAGAGAATTTGACTCACCCAAGGTCATAGTATTGCACTCCTGCATCTAGAATTGCAGCCAGCATGTGCTGCCCTATGTGACAGCAACTGCTCAAAGTATTAGTACCATTGCAGCACCATGATAAGCTTCAGGAATATGTCCCTGCCTCCTTCCATAGTGTCTTAAGTCATTAGGAGCAGAATCTGAGTCTGGTATAACTTATCAGTCCCATTTCCTTTGTGATCGGATTATGGTATGCTAGAGGCCTGTCAATGTTGTATGATTTATATATATGGCAGTCAAATGATTGCTTTTGTCATTAGTTTCTCTTGTTTCCCACCCACACTCCCCAGTGTGTTTCAGAATGAGTCAGAAAGTATTCATGTTTCTGTTTTTAGGTTCAAGGTAAAGACCCTTCAGTGGAAGTCACGCAGGACCTCATTGATGAATCGGAAGAAGAACGCTTTGAGGAAATGCCTGAAACGAGTCATTTGATTGATCTCCCTGCTTGTGAGCTCAACAAACTCGAAGAAATTGCAGACCTAGTTACCTCAGTTCTCTCATCACCCATCCGTAGAGAAAAGTTAGCCTTGGCTTTGGAAAATGAAGGCTACATTAAAAAAATTATTGCAACTTTTTCAGCTTTGTGAAAACCTAGAGAATACCGAAGGCTTGCATCATTTGTATGAAATTATCAGAGGAATTTTGTTCCTCAATAAAGCAACTCTTTTTGAGGTGATGTTTTCAGATGAGTGCATTATGGATGTTGTGGGATGCCTTGAGTATGACCCTGCATTAGCTCAGCCAAAAAGGCACCGGGAGTTCTTGACCAAAACAGCAAAATTTAAAGAGGTCATACCCATAACAGACTCGGAACTTAGGCAAAAGATTCATCAGACTTACAGGGTACAATACATCCAGGACATCATCTTGCCAACACCATCTGTTTTTGAAGAGAATTTTCTTTCTACACTCACTTCTTTCATTTTCTTTAACAAAGTTGAGATTGTCAGTATGCTGCAGGTAAGTGAATATAAAAATGTGAAGGTATTCTGTTTTGGACATTGCAAGCATGATTATGGCATTAACAGTAGTATGTCTTTAATCTAGTACTTGTGTTTTATATCTGCTTTAGTTTCTGATGTTCTCTCTCGCTTCTTCCTCAACAACATGGACTGGTTTTATTCTTTGTTGTACAGTATGACTTGTATGTTCCCCATGTTTTTTTTTAAACATATCATCTTAAGCCAGACATGTTGCATGCAACATGTTCTCTGAGATGTAAAAGGTGGGTGACTTGGCAGTAGCTTTTCTCATGGCTTACATTCAACAGTTGTGCTTGACTTTAAACTGTTGTGTTGTGTTGTGCTTATTAAAAGCACAAGATAGTGTAAATAAGGACCACAACAGTACTCTTACTGGCCATTGGTTGTCAACAATAATAGATGAATTGTAACATTTTTACCTGCTTTATAAAGACACAGCTCTGTGATTGAGCATTTAAATGTTAGCTACAGCACTGTACAGTTCTGAAGCGTTATCTGAAGTACTGTATTAAGCACATAGCTAATTCTATTGCCAGATTTAACCTTTAATAAATCTTGTAGCTACAAAATCTCTAAATAAAAATATGTTTTAAAAAGTAAAAAGGGAGCAAATTTAACATCGCTTGAGCATAACCTTGTTAATCATGAGAAGTAACTGTAAGGAGCATAGGAAAGTGCTTGGTACAAAGTCGGGTAATTTGTCTGTGTATGCCATTATTGTCTAATCTGACTGGCAAGAAGTTTTCCATGGTTTCAAACAGTGAGTCTTTGCACAAGCTGCTACATTATCCATTTTATTTGGAAATACTAGGGATAGGAAACAATTTTCTGTGTGCAAAGAATGTGCTGATATGTGGTCTCCTCTATGACTATAAAAATCTTCTCTTCTGTTAGTTTAGTATTTGGCATAATTTTACATTATTATTATTATTAACCTTTATTTATGAAGCGCTGTAAATTTACACAGCGCTGTACATGCAATCTTTTTAGTTAGACAGTTCCCTGCCCTCAGGCTTACAATCTAAAAAGACATGACACAGAAGGAGAAGGGAGTGGTGACGGGAAAGGGTAAATGTTGTTGAACAAATTGTGGAGAGAAGATCTCTTTCTGTATTAACTTACAAGGTTGCATGTAGTTGACTTGCCAAATGCCCTATTGGGAGCAATTGTTCTATGCCTTCAGGTCATTTCTGAAATATGGCAACCCTCAGGTGAAACTAGCACAGGATTTAATTGGCAAGATTTGTTCAGAGAGGTTTGCCCTCACTTAAAGGCTGAGAGAGTGTGACTTGCCACAGTTACTCAGCAGTGAGTTCCCATGGCTTAGTGGGAATTTCATCTTCTTATTTTTTTTTCCCTTGGCTTTCAAATTTTAGAGATTGGACTGTAGGGGTATGAGAAACTGTCAGAAGTGCTTAGATTGTGTCTTCCTGCATGGCAGAGGGTTAGATGACCCTTCTAATTCTGTGATTTATTGGTAGAGTTGGTATCTTCCAACTCTGTGATTTATTGTGATGCAATTTTTTAAAAAATATGTATTGTGGCAATATTTTATTTGGTGCCACTGTACGTGAAATATGTCATCCAGGGGAATTGTTCTGGGAGGGTTGTCTTGTCCCAAGGTCATTATAGAGAGTAACTTTATTGTTAAAAGCTAAAATCCTTCACAGTTTGATACTGGACCAGTCAGTGAATACAAAAGCAATATAAAAGGATCAAGGCACAGAATTTCTGGAAAAAATAATAATACTAAAAGAATCCCATTGATAAGATACAATAATACAACAATAATGATAAAAACATATGGCAAATGAGACTTCTAATCATCATTCCCATCTTGAAAACTAAGTCTAATCTTACTTGCAGCTAAAACAAATTTATAATAAATACATCATTTCCAGCCAAAAAGTCATAATATAGAATTTCCACTTCCATATACAGTTGCTTGTGTATCCTGCAAAGTTGACACAGTCTTTGCATTATAGTGTGATTGCTGAGGTAGTTGCTGTCCACTCTGGAGGTGAAGGAAGACAGATAATAGATGACAAGCACATTCTTCCCTTGTCCAGGCTCAAGCATTTTCTGGAAGCATTGCAAAGCAGCTGGCTTTTTAAGAGTAGAGGCTAATCTTGTCTTGGATTCAGTTGCAGATCAGGCCGGAATGAAGGCGGTTTTGCTAAAATTGTAAATTGTTCTTTATTGCTTAAAGCATAATTTTTAAACACATTTTAACACATGTTCTTTGGGACTGAGCAGGATAAACATCTACAAATACACCTCATATTATTATTTAAATGTGTTTCTGGGCTTCACTTCTTTAACCAAAACGTTGGTACCAGAGGTAGAAATAACAGGGGGAAAAATAGAGATGACTTCCCATGCCACCAAAAAAACGTTTTTTAGCATGTTGTAATTTACAGGCTTTTTATCAAAAACTAGCAAGATGCACTTGTGAAATAAAGCAATCATGTCAGGTAAACTGTTCATAAAGAAACAAAAACATTTTGAACCATCTGGAGGCTACCTGGAAGCTTCTTCCATTTGGATCCAGATTTCCATTTTGGTGGCCAAACTTACAGATCTATGGAGATAGCTATTAAGGCAGTCGTATCTGCTCAGCCCTTTGCTATTCACACATGTTCAATAAGGAAGCTGCTCCTGTTTAGCTTGCAGTTGTAGGCAGGCACACAAAGCTTTAGATTTAGAAGGTCTAGCTAAAGTAGGATCACATCCTTTCCCATCACAAGATCAATTGCAGTGCATGCTGCAGAAGTACCGTATTTTCCGGCGTATAAGGCAATGGGGGGGTATAAGATGACCCCCCAAGTCGCCCGCCGGCAGCATCCCTGGACGCCCCTGAGGGGGTCTTGTGCCGGCTGGAGGGGGCCTCTCTAGAGGCCTGAGAGAGGATCCTTGGCGGCTGGTCTCTCGCCGCCATTTTTTTTTTCAAAAGGCGGCGGGGAAGCGGTTCCAGAGCAGGCCAGGCCAAGGAAAAGAGCCAGCCCCTTACTCCTCCATGCCACCGCCACCAGGGATCCTCCGATCCCCCAGCGGCTTCAGAAGTTCTCCACGGAAGCCGCTGAAGGAGCGGAGGATCCTGGGTGATGCTAGCGGCGGCTTCCGCAGAGGATTTCTGAAGCCACTGGAGGTTCGGAGGATCCCCAGCGGTGGCGCGGAGGAGTAAGGGGCCAGCTCTTTTCCTCAGCCCAGCCGGCTCTGGAGCCACTTCCCTGCTGCCTTTTGAAAAAAAATGGCAGTGAGAGCCCAGCTGCTGAGGATCCTCTCTCAGGCCTCTAGAGAGGCATCCTCCAGCTGGCACGAGTGCCGGCTGTCTGGGAGAGGACCCAGCAAGGACCCCAGGGACAGGGAGGTGGCTATCCCATTCGCCTGTCTCTGGGGTATAATTCCGGCACATAAAGCAGACTTAAAAAGTCGCCTTATATGCCGGAAAATACGGTAATGTTGGAACCCAACATTGAAAGTTTGTGTTTTGCCTGCCGTCCATCATCCTCCCAATTCCAATGCTGCTGAAAAACTTCAAATAATCAAAGGACAAGGTAGAAAAAGGGCAGCTTGATGGACACAAAAAGATTTTGTTGTAATCTTTTTTTTGTTTTGTTAACTGAGGTATCTTTTGTAATTGTACACTGAATCTCAAATGACACAAAGGCCTAAGGCCTTTTCTTCTCAGTCCTCCCCATCTTCCTTGCCCCCGTCTTCCAAGAGCATAACACATGGAGGAGATATTTTCAATACGTGCCAACAACTGTGTTTTGGAAACAGTTTCCCCCTTTATTTTGATCCTTGTTGCTGCTGCTGTGGCAACATGACATTGGTGTATTTTTTGCGGTTTCTTGTTGCCTGAAGGCCCCTAAGTGAAACATGAATGAGAAATGTTGGGGAGATCTCTCTTCTGATGGGCAATATTGTGAGCAGCAGCAGGTAGGAGGGAGCAACAAATGCCTTAAAGAATCTTTTATTTCTTTCGTTTGATGGCTGAAATCCAAAGAGTTATTTCAGACGGGAGACCAAGGCTTTGTGCACACCCACAGCATTATTTTTAACTTCCTTCTGAAATAGTCCTCCTAGTTCCCTGGAAGTACTATTAGCTGGTCTTGAAGGTCTTTTTCGTATGAAGCTTTGTGCCATGGTGGAGTGCTAGATTGTGTCTTGAGTATACACAATCTATGTGAAAATCCAGCTTGTTTCTTTTGGAAGTTGTTTTCATAACTTCCCAAAGCTTTCGGCTGTTACATATCCTTGAAAACAGAGATGTGCAGAGTAAGCCTAAGCGATGATCTAGAGCTGTTGTCTCAGGTTTCCTTTGCAGGAATATATTTTGCTTATGGTACAGAGTACTGGGACAATAATTAACCACTGTGTGGGTTTTTTATTTCAAGATTATTATCTAATCTTGTTACAACATAGAAAATGCTATTCAGCTTTTGGAGTTGATACAGTGTAGTTTCATTATTGGTATTATTGTGTCAATGAAGCTTGTTTTATGAATGAATAAATAAAAAACTAGATTCCTTTTTTGCTTTTTGTAGTAAGCTGCTGTTTTTCAATACTTCATAGGCTTAGATCGTGAGATATTGAATACCTGAAGAAAGGAGTTGGGAGTGTTTGTCTTGTAAACTGCCTTTCTGTAGCGTAATTTAAGTTTCCCAAGGCTTCAGCCTTTGGTAAGAAAACAAAAATATTTAAATATCAAAAATGACAAAGCCAACCCAGTTAGGATTAGCTTTAATCAGCAGAGTCGCAGAAAACATGTCCTTGTCTAACTATACTTCCCTAAGAACTGAGACTGACTCAAAAACAACACAAGTAACTTGAAGTTTAAAACAAAAGTTTACTAATGCCTCTAATCTATATTTACACAAAGAGGCTGTATCCTAATCTGGTTCAGGGGAAAATAAATCTTTATCTCAACATCTTTCCAAAGAAAGTTTAGAGAGGAGGAAGATGGAAAACCCAGCAGCTCAGCTGAAAATCTTTTGAGAGAATGTCTAGAGTGTTAGCTCTTCCCAAAAGGGAGAGTGACCTAAATCACATGGTTAGTTTGAATGAGAAAGAGAGAGAGGAGAGTTTTCTTGCAGGGTATCCCTATCAATCTAGGCGGAGGAAAGAGAATGCAAAAATCTTCCAACACTTTCTTACAGAGTGTGGGGCCCTAGGCAACTTACAACAAATTGAAACAAAGCACAGTTAAAATCTTATTATACAAAAGTTTAAAAGCAGATATTGCAGTTAAAAGCCCAAAGTTAAAACAGTTTAAAATGTATACAACTTAATTTAAAAAACAAAGACACATTAAGATGACATTAAAAGAGTCTTCCCACAAGTTAAGAGTCAAAAGCTTGTCTACATAAATGTCTTTTCTTAGCAATGGAAAGAGAGCAAAGAAGGGCCAATTGAATCTCCCAGGGAGAAAGTTCCACAGCCTGGGAGCAACCACTGAGGAGGCTCTCAGTTTTTAACTAGGACTATCTTTCTCCCCCTTCCCCTGTTGTTCTTAAAACCACTGTAGAGTACAAAACATTGACTCCTACCTTTATAGGGAACTGGGATAAGTGACATTTGAGGTGTCTTCCAGCTGTACAGTTCCGTGATTCTAAGTGTTGAACAAAGGTCCAAAACACACCACAGTTATTAATCCAGTTCAAGACCGCTTTAACTGCCCTGGCTCAGTATTAGGGAATCCTGGGAATTGTTACATATACATTAATTATACTTTAACCTCTTATTTACAAGGTTTCAATATAAGTCGAGATGTATATCTTCAGCTTAGGCAAGAAATATGAAAAGGCCAAGTGATATTTTTGATCATTAGGAGAATGAATCTGTTCTGGTTCTCTTATAATAGATACATCCATTTTTCATACTACTAGACTCAGGTCCAAAACACACTGCAGAAATAATCCAGTTTGAGACTGCTTGAATTGCCCTGGCTCAGTGCTAGGGAATCCTGGGAATTGTAGTTTATTGTGGAACCAGAGCTCTCTGACAGAGAAGGCTAAATGTCTCACAAAACTACAGTTCCCAGAATTCCATAGCATTGAGCCAGGGCAGTTAAAGTGGTCCCAAATGGGATCATTTCTGCAGTGTGTTTTGGACCAAAGATGCATTTGAGGGTTTAGTAACAAGACTGATGCAGTTTTATATTCAGATGGATTATGTAACCAGTGCCTAAACTGAAATGGCTTTTGATGCCAGTTAATAAGATGAAGGCGTTATGAAGACTAACATTTTCTTGTCTGCATTACAGCATTAGAAACAAGTGTAGAAACCCTGGCACACTTCAATTGCTTTACAAACATACTTGTGTCAAATTATAGTTTTAGCTATGAGGTCGAGAAGATAGGAAGAATAGAACAGCATGTACCAGTGCTTCCATTGAAAATATCATCATAAATATAGCGTTGCTCTGAAAAATGTGGGGGAGCACAACACACAGGGCTTATGCCATATGGCTGCCATCTGGAATTCCTGAGCTAGAGAGTGATTTGATGTAGGGATGTGTCATGAGCATGACAGTTTGTGACACCATCATTAAGTCTTGGTTTGGGAAGGGAAGAATTCAAGAAGGCAGCTCACCAGCTTCTGTCTTGGCTGTGTGCTTCATGTCAGTTTTGCATAATGATACATTTCTAAGAATTGGACAGGCACTAAAAATAGTGTCAAGCTCCAGTGATAGGCAAGCGCAATGAGATTTTGGGACATAGTTTTCTGTGGGTTTTTTGCCTGCAGACGAAACGGTAGGAATAAATTCTTCCAGAATGCGGCCACATAGCCCAAAAAGACCACAGAAAACTATAGACGCCAGCCGTGAAAGCCTTCGACTTCACAGATTATGGGACATTGGAGTAGGATGTTGGGAAGCAGCGAGTGGCTCTGTGAGACCCCTTGGTGTATTCTTCACCTCTAACTCTGGAATTAAGTTTTATTTGTGTTTTGGTTTAGCAAAATTGCATTCCTGCTTATTTCTAACATTATTAAAATTCTGTGTTTCATTTAATTTGGGAAAGGATTTGTCTGTCTTGAACTGTGTCTTCTGCTTCCTTCTTCCAGTTCATATAATCCATTGTAGATTTTTCATAGGAAGACACCTTAATGTGTTTAATGATAAAAGCTATGGAGAGATTTGATATCATAAGACAGTGTGATTTACACTTTTGAAATTAAATTAATTTAATTTCTTGTACACCGCTATGATCTATTTGGAATAGCGCTTTATAAATAAAATAAATAAATAAATAAATAAATAAATAATTAAGAAATAATACAGCTTATGCTACATAGCTATTGACTCTGTCTTTCAGATGTGTAATTTTTAGTAAATCCTTACCTACTATCTAAATTTCTTAATAGAACAAAATATTGGGTTGATGTTCTGTTGCATTCAAAGAGGGCAAAGTATTTGAGTCGTTTGACTGGAGACTTCACTTGTAGCAATGCCGCAACTGTGGAACCTAACCTAAGATAATAGTTCTAGCTGGTGACCAAAACAGTGCTATTCCTCATGCTTTGAAATTACTGTTTCAGTATTTGATTCTAGGATTGTATTTAGACTTATTTTTAGGAGTTTTCAAATAATATTCTAATGCATATAAAAATGTTTTTATCTTTGTATTGTTTTAATTGGTTTTTATGTATTCATTGTGTTGGGAAGGTTGGGAGACAATACAGAAATAACAGAATAATAATAAATCAATATCATTCAAAGAGAATGGGATTTAAAATTATTGAGTGACGTCTTTAAATTGGAGGAGGAACGGCAAGTAAGCAGTTTTTTTTTTTCAGACTGATGCGTGAGACACTAAAATATTATTATGTTTACTGAGTTATCCAGAGTTTTTCTGCTCTGTGTCCATATAGTTGCAGAGTCTCTGGTGCACTTTTTTGACCTTAAAATGTTTTTGCTTTAAGATGGCTTAATGGAATACAGTGGATTCTTGTTATCCACTGGGGTTTGGTTCCAGGACCCCTATGGGTGCCAAAATCTGTGGGTGCTGAAGTCCCATTATATACACTGGTCTCCCTTACAAAATAAAGGTTTGCTTTTTGAAATTTAAAAAAATATATTTTCAAGCCATGGATGGTAGAATCCATATATGCAGAATCCGTGAATATGGAGGGAGGGCGGATTGTATTATGTAAAACCAACCCAAGCTTCCAATGTACAGCTTTCTACATTCAGATCACTTTGTTTCTGGGGTTGGATTGGCATTTTTGTTCCTTAGTTCCTTCTGTGTTTGCTAAAAGCAGTCATAGTAAGTGGGAACTGATACTCAGTGAGGAGAGGAATCTCTTTTTCTCTGGAGAATCTATATGGAGGAGAAAATAGAAATAAACAAGGGAATAAGAATAGGTTGGTCTTCCTCTAACCTTTAGATCTTGCAACATAACATTGTAGGATTAAGATGATGGTAATGACAGCTATTGTTGAATTGATGGTTAGTCCTAATTTGCATAAACAGTGTTGAGAGAAAAAAGACCTATTTGGACATTCAATCCTCACATGATTAAACTCACGTGACAGGAACAGTAGTGCCCTGTCACCTATCCATCACACAAATCTTATCACCTTTCATGCTTTGGAGAAGTGGGAACCTGCTATATATGCATAGATTTCCTATATGAATTTGGCATAGATTCCTATGCAGTTTTGCAGTTTCTTAAGTGGGGCCATGTTCTCTTCCTTTCCAACAAAATCATTGCGAAAATATTGAGCAAACAGGGCTACAATCTAGTTGCTAACTAAGGTCTGAGTTTTAACTTCTTTGTATGAATGCTTACAATATTCTTAAGCCAAGGTTGTGTACCAGTTGGGTATAATTCAGCTGTTACGACTAACAGAACTGAATTCAGTGGATGGGAACGTTTTTGGCACAATGGGAGCTACTTAAAAAAAAGAGAAATTTGTAAATCTATGGCATTTATTTTACTGACAGCATGCAAGAGCATAAGCATAAAATAAATCCCTTACAATAGTACAAATCTTGATTTTATTCTAGAACTATGAGAATAATGATCTGTATGTCATAATGTACAATTTCTATATCTTACAGGAGGATGAAAAGTTCTTGTCTGAAGTTTTTGCACAGCTAACTGACGAAGCTACTGATGACGACAAAAGGCGTGAACTGGTAAATGTTGCATGTGTGATTTTATCTCTGTGGAAGCAGTTGTTCTTCAGCCTTCCAGGTGTAAATGTTCCTTGTCCTCCCCTCCTCCCCTTGTTAGGATTTATTTCTAGAGGTTTTTGCCAGCATGACTGTTCCAAGGGGTCTGTTAAGCAGTTTATCCAGTTTAATTAGATACTTGTGTGTCTGTATTTCAGTTGACACAAACTATTGGAACAGGAAGAGAGCATAATAAATAAAAAGAAACAGTCAGTTCTTTCCTTCAGGCTAAGTTATTCACTTTTTAAAATCTTTTTAAAATTTTAAATGCACAGTAAACTGTTAATGAGCTGGTCAGAGGTGTATGGAAGTGCACACATGTTCATCAGAGAACTAGGTTTGTCTGCAGCTCCCTCTCAGTTGTATACTTAGTGGTATACCCATATTTCCTGTCATACCATATGGAAAGTCCATAGTCATGACTGTCTGAATGTTTGAACCATGAAATCTGGTAAATATTGGCAGCCTGGTATTCCAGCTGTTGGGTTTTATTTTATTATTTATTTTTATTATAGTTATGTGTGTGTGCATTTTTTGTGGTTTTATGTGTGGAAATGTCAGGGTGTAGTAGTACTCAAGGACAAGAACCTAACCACTTCTGTTATGTTAGGGAACCTTCTTATCCTCCCTCTTATGTTCTTCTTAGCATAGCATGACATTTACAGCTTTAATCCTTGCCAGAGTTAACTCTTTTACCAGCCTGAATCTTGGAAGCTAAATAACATAACATCCAGGCACTAAACAGTATCATAGCAAGCAACATAACAACTGCCACTTAGATGTTTTTGCATCTTTGTTTTCCTACCCCTGATCTTCACCACAATGTCCTGTTTAGACACTTTTACTTGCTTGCTTTAAAAAAAATATCCTGACATAGGCAGCTCTGTAGATTTAATCTGCCAAGACTGTGTATTTCAAAAGGTTGTAACAGGTAGACATTGTCCTAGGTCATGGATATTGTGACATTAAAAGCACAACCATTCTTAATTGTATAGGCTGGATGTATTCAATAGCTCCTGATACTAATTTGTCCTAGGGTTTTTCAAAGATGCTTAGGAAAGAAGGAGGAAAAAAAGAAGGGTTGTGATACTAATTTTCTGCTTTATAGTGAAAACATGATTTTTTTTAATTGAGTAAAAGTTCATCATTTATGCATTAATAGCAAACTATTAGAAGTGTACTAGTACTTGATTATTGTTGTTAAATGACCCCGAGTCGACTTTGACTCATGGTGCCCCTATGGATAAGACATCTCCAAAACACAAAAACAAAAACCCTATCCTCTGCTCAAATCCTGCAGGTTCAGGCCCATGGCCTCCCTGGTTGAGTCTAACCATCTGATATGTGGTCTTTTTTTCTTTCTACCACTTTCATCTTTCCTAGCATCATTGTGTTTTCTAACCTTTCATTTCTTCTTATGAAGTGGCCAAAGTACAGCAGCCTCAGTTTAGTAATCTTGGCTTCCTGGGAGAATTCAGTACTTAATCTGTTAATATTTATTTCATCTTTTGTAGGTTAACTTCTTCAAGGAGTTCTGTGCATTTTCTCAGACACTGCAACCTCAAAATAGAGACACCTTTTTCAAAACTTTAGCAAAGTTAGGAATTCTTCCTGCTCTTGAAATAGTAATGGTAAGTTGATTTTTTCTGTCAGTAATGAATTTTAAAATTTTCAATTATTTAAGGATTTCTTTAATGCTTGCAGAGCATATGAAAAAGTTACAGTACTAGCTGTGTGAATATTCAAGGATCATTTTGGTTCTGGATTACAGAATTTAAACCTAAATTGTAACAAATTATGAATGTAAAACTAGAAGAATGTTTAATATTATTCTTGAAGTAATCTGTTTTACTGTAATAATCTCTTACTTTAGTATTCTCTGTTCTAATCTTTAAATCACATTACTTTCATTAACATACATAGATTTTGTATGTAACTTAGCAACCTGAATTTAAAGGTAATAAAAGGAAGCTTATTTTTATAGAGAGATTTTGTGGAGGCAGTCCTAATCATGGCCATGAGGTTCACAAAATAGCACTAGGCTCAAATGTAATGTTGAATGGCTTTTTGCATGTTTTAAATAAAATGATTCACATAATTCTATTTGGATGCTACTGGATCTGAAGTCCTTCATTTTTATTAAATTAGCTTGATTTTCATTTCAGGGTATGGATGATTTGCAAGTCAGATCTGCAGCTACCGATATATTTTCTTATCTGGTAGAGTTTAGTCCATCTATGGTCCGGGAATTTGTAATGCAAGAAGCCCAGCAAAGTGATGATGTAAGAAAGATGAAGCAGGTTTCTATGATATGATTTCATATATAAGGATAATAGCAAATTCTAGAATCAAGGCCTTCATTATATCAAGCTAAAACAAGTGTGTGAAGTTTTCTTAGTTACAATTACAGTAATTGCTATGGTTAGATAGGAGAAAAGAAATTTAGAGCAAATAAAACTATTAAAGGGGACTTTTTCAGAAGTAATAGTAGACCATGATGTAGTGCTATATGAACAAGCCTGAACATATATGAGGGCTCCCCTTCTTTTTCCTTTGAGCCAGGGATCCTGGTCAGCTGTAAAAAAAAATCAGTTGCAAACCACCTGTTTTAAAACTTGTTTGTTAAACTAACCAGATCACCTGGGCAAAATGTACAGTAAACAAGTATTCTTTAAAAATGGAACTTAAACTGATCCATAGTCATCATCCCAGCCACACAAGGAGTGATGGAGCACATGAGCCTCACAGTATCTGTGTAGCACTAAATCATTGTTTACTGTTTACTGTGTACAAGCCTACTAAGTACTGTAGTTGAGGTTGAAAGCACTTCACCTTAGTACATTGTCCAACATGAATTCCTGAAGGATCTTCTGTGCATGGGAGGACATAAAGATATAATGTTAGACATATTTAACAGCAATGAGAGGTATAGCTTTTATTAGTGTGGTTTGCATTGTTTTCAGTCATAACTGTAAGCCTTTGGAAGACAATAGTAGAAGAAAAGTGGGGTGTAAGAAGTTCCTTGTGCAGAATTGCAAGCTTTGGTAATAGCTCTAAAAGTAACTTTAGAGGTAGTAAAAGTGAATGTACTCAGTTAAACTTCATGAAGGTCCTAAAGAATGTGTGAGAATTGGGAGTCCAAATTTTGACAAGCTTACAAATAAAAAAAATGAGCAACAGCTAGAAAGATTGCTGGCTGTTGCTCCCTTTTTTTTATTTGTAAGCTTTTCAAAAATGTGTCTCTTAGATGCAGAATTATCTGGGAATGGCAGTGGACAGTGATCTCCTGTTGTATTTCTGAAAGCACAAGTTAAAACTTGTTTTGGTTTGTTACAGGATATCCTACTCATAAATGTAGTCATTGAACAAATGATCTGTGACACGGACCCTGAGCTTGGGGGTGCTGTTCAGTTAATGGGGCTCTTGCGTACTCTAATCGATCCTGAGAACATGTTGGCCACAGCTAATGTAAGAAAATGGAAAGGGGTAAAGAAACTTTACTGTCTAAGAAACATGTTGAGCACAGTCTGCTTTTCTTTTGGCACATGTTTGTCTCCTCTGTGCTATTCATATAATGCATGGTGATGTCACATTTCTGACAAATACAGTTTGAAGTATGTTTCTTTCTTTACTAGAACATATCCATCCCTCATATGTTAAGTTAGAATGGTAGTGTCCTTTCTTAAGCATGGCACACAGAGCAAGATGACAGTGTATTTTGTTTGCTCTTGCATGTGTCTTTGTATATACATAAAGCTTCCATCATTACATCCTGTTTTGTATTGAGTGCAAATGCTACCTTGTAGTAGAAATATTGCAGGTGCTTGATGGATGTGTTTGCTGGCCAGCTGAAAGTATTGGTGTCTTCTGCTCTGGTGACTGCTGCTGAGAACATTGAAAGGCATCATGTAACTTCCATATATGGATGGGTGGGGGCAAGCATAACACCATTTGCTGCAAATAAGGGGTTACACGACAGGTGGGAGCCTGTGACTGTGAAGTAAAAATATAGTGTACTACATTCCAGTGAACAGAGGAAACAGTTCAGGATTTAATTTAAAGGCCTATGTTGTCACTCAAGGTGAGAAGCTTACTAGCCTGGCAAATCGCAATCTTTCAGTCTGCTACATCAGAAGTTTGCTGAGGCAGAGAGTAAAGGGAATGGTATAGATTCCCATGGCATGAACTGGGAAGAATGTAAATAAACTATATTCCAGAAATTTTCTAATGGCTAGGTCAGCATTGTCAATGATGTATGCATGAATATGGTAGCATCAAATATTACCATATAGGATTTAATGGGATCTCCCCTTCTTTCTTGCCCCTGGCCTCTACAGATCTCAGAAGGATCCCTTAACTCTCAGTAGGAGACTTTGGGGGCCATGTGGTGAATAGAGGGGAATCTATTGCCAGTGGTCTCCATTCTGATAGCAGACACACACTTGAATACTTTATCACCAGTTACAAAAAAATTAAAATCTGCCTTTCATTATACATTTCTCAAATCAGGTTACAGCATATTTCAAAGCCACAAATAAACAGTTTTGAGCTGAAGACAAAATACATATTTCAGTTCAGCAGCAGCCACATCCTCAAGAGCCATTTAAGTCTTTAAAAAAACAAATCATGTTTGTCTGGTGCTTTAAATTCCATGAAAACAGAAAAAGGAAAGGAATTCCAAACCTGAGTTACTGCTGGATTTCTAATTGCCACAAGGGTGTCCAGATTTTACATAAAGATAGTGTGATGTTCAGCAATTCTGGCTGTGTGTTTTGCAGGCACTGAATTCAATATCATGTTTGTTTCACTTACAAGCTGCATGACTTCATGTGGTTTTACAATATTAGCCTGATATACTTAATATTTTATTTTTCAGAAAACTGAGAAAAGTGAATTTCTCAATTTTTTCTACAACCATTGTATGCATGTCCTCACAGCTCCACTCCTGGCCAATACATCGGAGGACAAAAATGACAAAGGTAAGATTGGATACTAGACTGGATTTTCTGCCTTGCCCTCCTTTATTTTACATTTTGTGCTAAGGACGTATGATTATGTTACTGAAGTCCGAGAGAGGACTTTTGCCTGCTGTGTTTTGCAAATTGATTGATTGTGCCAGGAACATGCATATTTTCATGCTCTGGGTTTATAAACCTGGACTATTCTCTCATGCACAGAACAGTTATGAATGATTATGGTTTTGGTCATGCTTCAATGGTATTATGGTACTTAGCATTAGAAGCTTCACCCTCGGGGTTTTGCACTTTCCTTGACCTCTTTAATGCGGCCATAAGGCAGAAATTGCAGTGTTCTCTTTGATTTTCAGCTAATTCCATTTTCCTTATTACTTCCAAATATGAACAAACTAGTTAGTATTACCAGTGGCTTAGTTCAAGGTGTGCAACTTTGGCCCTTCAGATGATCAGACTGCAGCATACAGTATGTCAGTATTGGCTGATGGGTCTTCTAAGCTAAATATATCAGGAATCCCACTGTTGATCGTGCCTCACTTGAGGAAACAAACTATGGCTTGCAAGCCTTTTTCCCCAGCTATAAACTAAGGATCTGTTGCTTTCAGATGTTCTTCTGACATTCCTAGACAGCACGGGGATGCTGACAGCAGTAGTCCAGCAACATCTGGAGGGCCACAAGTCTCCCACCCCTGCCTTAAACCATGGCTAATACTTAACTGCAATTCTGAGTTCAGGATACAAAAATAACAGGGACCACTTGAAAATGAAAATAAAAATAGGTTTCTTTTGCCTTCACTGTAGCAGGTGTAGTTTGGCTTGTTTACATATGTTCTATTGTGGTTCAGAATTTCATTTAAATGCAGATAAAATACTGTTGTACAATTTCAGATTTCACAGGTTCTCCTTTTCTCCCACTTCCACATACTTGTGCACGTCCTTTTAACCCTGGCTTTTGGATTCCTTCATTGCCCAAACTATGTACCTGAAATTGACTCAGAAACAGTAATAACAGTCAAAAGTAGCAATGTAGTGCTCTGTCTCAGTAGAACATGGTACCTTTTTTAAAACTGTAAATCAAAACTTCGCACATTTTAGCACCCATTTTTAACACTTACAGTATTTTTGGAAAATGCCTATTTTTTTTAGCTCTTTCACAAAAATCACAGAAAGCTAAGGGACTTGCTTAAATGTGTTGTCTTGAAAAAAGTTTTGTGTACATGGTTTGTGTACTCTTCCTGTTTCCTAATTTAGGGGGTTCGCAATAAGATTTTTTTAGCTGGAAATAACAATGATAGTATTTTAGTAGAGTAATAAAGTACCCCTGGAGTAATTCCATAATACTGGTGTAGGATTTTGTTTTGTTTTGTTTTTCATTCATGTGGATAAGAATTAAATATAATTTCAGTAGTCTCTGAGATTGAAAGTTTTTGTAATTAGAACAAAACAGAATGAAATGTCTGCATTTTAATATTTTACAAACCTGTTCATGTCCATGGGGCCAACTTGCATGTCTGCATTTGTTTGACACCCCCTTTTAGTGGTTCATCCTGTGCTGTTTTTAAACACGGCTGTAAAGAATGGTGTCAGAGACAAAAATGGGTGGGCCTCTGATGCTGTTCACCACAAACTGGTGGATAAGCTAGAATGTGTATCTTTTTACCTGTAACATGTTGTGTGTGCCACAGTAGCCAACCAGGCACCTTATGATACTAAATCTTTTTACTTTTTATAAGATGCAGTAGTTGGGAGCAACAAGAGTAATACCATTTGTCCAGGTATGTAGAGGTTTTTGTGTGTAACTTGCTTCTGGGATTTGGGGCTGGGCAGGGGGTTAATTGAAATGTAATAGATAGATAGAAGCAGGCTTTACTTTTAAAAAAAATCTTTGTTACGTTTCCATATATCCTAGCCAATGGGGGCAGAAACTTAAATATCATACGTGCCACTAGCTGAAATATTATAGTAGTAGCCTAGTTTTATACATGATGACTTTTTGAGTAGACTCTTTGGGAGATAGAGATCAAGTACCCATGGCCGGCAGCCTTTTGGAGGCCATTTAAAAATGGTTGTTCTGCTTGTTGAGGGAAGTGGAACTGTATGCTGCATTTGAATGGGGAACCAGTAGCATAAGAGGGTGCTGGATACCTCAGTACGCAAGTGTAAAAATAGTACAGGAGTTACGTCCACATAATGTCCCAAAAGGAATTGCAACACATTATTTGACACTCCTCCAGCTTGCATCAT
The DNA here is from genome assembly GCF_019175285.1 of Sceloporus undulatus. Classification (NCBI taxonomy): domain Eukaryota; kingdom Metazoa; phylum Chordata; class Lepidosauria; order Squamata; family Phrynosomatidae; genus Sceloporus; species Sceloporus undulatus. Next base: position 14,447,340 of record NC_056522.1, read on the forward strand.
TGCACACTGTGGTATGTACCATTACATCAGCTAGAATAGAATCCTATTCTTCTTCCCAAATGGCAAGTTAAAACCAAGAGCTGGTGAGATTACCAGTCATAATTTGTCATTTTTTTTAAAACAAGGGTCAGGATTAAAGAGACCCTAGGAATTGACAGTATGTGCCAGAAGAGTCCTAAACCCGGTGATGTCACGCACTAGGAAGGGCAGTGGTGTTTTGGGCAGAGCACCACAAAAAGGGACATAACCTATCCAAAGTGGTCCTCAGAACAGAGTAATTCCAGAATTGAACCAGTATCATGTATAACCACTAAATAATTTTAATTCATATAGCCTGGTCTGTTTCTGTGATGCTTCTTTCATATGATGAAATTGCAAGAGTTAGTGTTTCCTTGGCAGTTTTTTGGCACACTTCAAGTCTTCTGAAAAACTTAGATTTGCCACTTCCCAAAGCATTGGAGGCACAATTCCGTCACCTTAAAAATTGGAAAATTAAATTCTGAGCTCGTAGCAGAAAGTTTGGACGATATTCAGACATCAAATTCACTGATTCGCCAAACTTGGATGCATTCATATACCTATATAAATACTTACTTTGTCACACCACATTTGTGATGTCTGAACATGATGAACTGTGATTTGAGCAGTTCCTCAAGAGCAGGATCTTGCATAGCTCGTTCTTAGTCCTCCTTGGGGTGAAGGACCAGACAATGTGACCTTCTCCAGAATTGGGATCACATCCTATTCTGGACAGTATTATGCTCATTTTGCCAGCATCTGTGAAGATGCCAGCCATAGATGCTGGTGCAATATCAGGAATAAACTCTTCCAGAATGTGGCCACATAGCTTGAAAACCCCACAAAAAAACTATCTTCTGGTTGCTTTGGCCAGGAATGTCTTTGCCCAGCTTCAGTTGCTGAGCCCTGTGCATCTCTTCCTAGTGGAAAGTCAATCTATCTGCAGCAATTCACATTTTTCACACCTTAAATACCTCCTGTTTAGATGTTTCCCTTCCATTGGCAGGCTAAAACATATTTATTTAGACGGGCTTTTAAAAATCTTCAAAGAACAGGCTGGAAGTGTTGTACTGTTTTAATTGCATTGTTTTTAAGCACTTTTATTGTTTTAAACTGCATTTTATTCTTTTTATGAAGGATGTATTTTAATATTGTAATAGTTTAATTCTATTTTAATGCTCACGTTTGTGTATTTAATTGTATTGTTCTTTTCAGTTGTAAGACGCTTTGAGTCCCAATTTTGTTGGGGAATGCAGAATAATCATAATCATATACTCAATGTAGAACTGACTTTTGAAAGTGCTAAAAAACTACAGTGATCCCTCCATATTTGCGGCTTTGATATTTGTGGATTTGATTATTCATGGATTTGATTAATATGTTCTCTCTAGGAATATCTAGGCCCTCCAGTGCAACTCTATGGTCAACTTTAACCAAAAGTTGCACTGAAGGACCTAGAGATCCCCAGAGACAATACTCTACTGGGCATTTGTCGGACGTTGGCCACAGAGTTGTACTGGAGGACCTAGAGATTCCTAGAGAGGTGTCCTCTCAGGTAAAAACAGTGTTTTTGTTATTTGCGGTTTTTCCATATTCACGGGGGTCTTGTGCCCCTAACCCTAGCGAATATGGAGAGACAACTGTACATACAGTGCAAAATGCAGTGACCAAACTCTTATCAAGTGTGCACTTTAGAGACTCCATGTTACTACTGGTCTTGTACCAATTTCCAGTTTGCCTCTGAACACAATCCAAAATGCTCCCAAATAAAAATGTCCTGAAGTGGAACTCTTTTCAAAGGAATACTTGGGTGGCTCTTGATGGGCAGCTCGGACTGTACTGTTTCATATGGCCTTTACCCTTGAAAACAGGGATGGCTTTTCTGATTGTTTTGACTGGGTGCCTTTTTTAAACAAAGTTAAAACTTGTCCATATTCAAATAATATTTGGATTGTTTCTATGTGTTTGTGTTTGCTTGGAGAGCCCCTGGGGGGGGGGAGGCTAGCATGTGCAGGCATCTCCCAGACCTCCCCTCCCCCAAAAATATATTTTGGTGGGGCAAGCACATTTGGAGCCAGCAGGTTTTGGGGAACTTCCTGCCTTTGAGAGGAAATATATGGTTCCTGTATTATTGCCAAGTTTCTTGTGATTTTAATTAGGTTTGTAATTATGTTAGCAATCTACTTCAAAATGAGAGAATGTATAAAACTGTTTTTCAGAATACATATTTTTAAAATAAAAATGCCTGGAATCCCAGCTAATGGCTTGAGAATCCTGCTCTGAAGAAAAGGTTTATAGGAGGGTTCCAGCTTTCTTGACAGCATGTTAGCTTTGGGAAAAGCCTGGCTGATATTTCTTTATTAGTCGTGGGTGTTTGTAGAGCATTCCTCGTTTCTTTGTACCTAAGTTTTGTTTATTTTTGCAGACAACTACCAAACAGCACAGCTGCTTGCCTTAATTTTGGAGCTGCTCACCTTTTGTGTGGAACACCACACATATCACATCAAGAACTATATTATGAACAAGGACTTGCTGAGAAGAGTTTTGGTCTTGATGAATTCAAAACACACCTTTTTGGCACTTTGTAAGTAGCAGGTCAGAGGTACCCAAGACATGTGCATTTGCTTTTTTTGTAGCTTGTTGAAGCCATTTTGAACAAACAAAAGGAAGAAGGTAGTGTACTTGGTATTCTTACGTATGCTGCAGTCTGGAAACACAGGAAAGTCTCAGAATTGAGTATTTTGTGCTCCCTGATAATTTCTGCATCTCTTTTTGCTAAAGGCTAGTTTTTTGAAGGACCTTCTTTAACCTACTGGTAGTTCCTTAAACCTTCAGAAGGTTTGTACTGCAGCTCCCAAAATTGTGACCATGGTGGCTAGTGATGATGGGAGTTGTAGTCCAAAGTATATGGAGGATTACAGGTCTGTGAAGGCTCTTGTAAACTTCATCATTTGAGAGAAAGAGAGACTGAAAAAGGTGCAAGCAGTGCCTGGTGGTGCCTCAGGAACCAATAAAGGTGTTGAGTTAAATTTATTGATTATTAAGATGAAAATGCTTCAGGCTTATCTAGAGCCATCTAGAATGTAGAAGGAGTAGAGGTTATTCTGACAATGTACATTGTACAATGTATTAGGGAAAGTATAGCAGTGTTCTAAAAGGAAAAATGCAAAATAGTTTGCTTTCTCTGGATTAGATGTTTCATCCCAATTTGGGTTGTCAGAATTAAGTTCTTGGTCATCATATTGATCATATTGGTGACTCTTGGTTAAGATGCTTTAATACAACCTTTTTGTAGCTGTGCATAAAACTGGTTCCTTCCTTTCAGATTATATCAATAGTCAAATGCAAATAATGGTAGGTAGTTAACTAAATATGAACTTTTCAGTATTAAAAATTGATTTTTAAAATGTTTCTTAACATTATAGGTGCTCTTCGTTTCATGAGGAGGATAATTGGCCTGAAGGATGAGTTTTATAACCGTTACATCACCAAAGGAAATCTATTTGAGCCAGTAATAAATGCTCTTTTGGATAATGGAACCAGGTACAATCTCCTGAATTCGGCAGTGATTGAACTTTTTGAGTTCATCAGAGTGGTAAGTTTTGTTATAGTGGCATTCAGTTTCATCTTGTAAAAGAGCCATTTTAGGAATATCTGGACTTGATATCTTAATACTAAATGCATGAATGTACCACATGTATAAGAAGCGAAATAGAAAAGAAAAACGGCACAGTAATAACAGGAATCTTTCCTCAAGATTAGCCAACACACCTTGAACACAAGGACATTTCCCATCTAATTTGTACATTCACTAGGAAAGAAATATTATGTTTGTTTGTACCAGAAGCCTACTATCTCTTCCCAGTATGCACTGATGGGTTGCTCATGATTCTGATTCCAGGTCATCCAGGGATTAGCTTTCTTTAGTTCACAAAATTAAAATAAATACAAAATGGAAGAAACAATACATTCATCAACAAAAACTATTAAGCAGAACCAGTTACAGTATATCCATAAAGCCATTTGATTAAAAAAAAACAGGTGGGTGATGTCCTGGAAAACCTAAGCACAATGCAGAGACACAAGGGGACCATTCACACTACAGAATTACAGCAGTTACTCCACTTTAGCTGCCATGATTCTGTTTTGTGGAATCCTGGGATTTGCAGTTCAAGGAAGGGCCATTTAGAATTCTCAGCCAGAGAACCCTCTGTGACCATGGGCAAGTCACACACTCTCATCCTAAGAGGAAAACAATGCCAAATCTCCTCTGAATAAATCTTGTAAAGAATATCCGGTTTCCGGAAGTCAGGGTTGACTCGAAGGCACATAGCAGCAACAACAATCTCTTTACCTTCAGAAATGTTAGTCTAAGTCACAAACTGTGGGCTGCCTCCAGTGTTTGCCATGTAGCCATGGGATGTCCTAATTCCATCACTCTCTTCAGCAGAAAATAGTGATCTCAGAAGCTAGGGATTAACGTTGTTTCCCCATATTTCTTGACAACTGAACTATTTGGAAAGAAGGTGTGGTCCCAATACTTAGATGGGGTGTGTAGGAAGTATCCGAGGACTACAGGTTGTGCACCCTTGCGTAAACATTTTCAGCCTTTTTATTAAGGTCCAAAACACCCTTCAGAAACAATGCAGTTTCAGACCACTTTAACTGCCCTGGTGCAATGTGAGGAAATCTGCGATTTGTAGTTTTGTGAGATCTTTAGCCTTCCCTGTTAGAAGGCTCTGGTGCCACAATAAACTACAATTTCCACGGTTCCCTAGCACTGAGCCAGGGCAGTTAAAGCGGCCTCAAACTGGATTATTTCTGCAGTGTGTTTTGCACTTAAGGTTCTTCTGTGTCCTCATGACTGTTACTTCAAAAATATGTAAGAGAGTGTGTGTGTGTGTGTGTCCGTCCGTCCATCCGTCTGCCTGTCCATCCCTTCAAATTCTGTGTATGTTCAGACAGGTTGTTGCTTCAAGACATGGTTTCTAAATTAGCAGATTCTTTCTTTATGTACGTTTGAGACTTAAATTGTTTTGCTGTAACGGAAAGGTTATTCTCTAACTTGTCTAGTGAGAGCCTCCTGTTGATGTTTCCAATCTTCTTCTGCTGAGTAACTTTAAATTTTGTTTTGCCTTAACCCAGGAAGATATCAAGTCACTTACTGCCCATATAGTTGAAAACTTTTATAAGGCACTTGAATCCATTGAATATGTTCAGACATTCAAAGGGTTGAAGACAAAATACGAGCAAGAGAAAGACAGACAAAGCCAGAAATTGAACAGGTACACTTCATGAAGCTAAATGTAAATCTGTAACAATCATTGAATGGGCTTTGCTTTGGCTTCCTGTGTGGTATTACTGTCTTGTTTGTCCTGTTAGTAATATTGTGGCTTTCATCTTTCTTTCTTGCAGAAAATTCTTGGTACTTAGCAAAAGTGTGTGTGTGTTTTTTTTAATTATCTCAGGCATTTCTGTGTTTAATCCATTTCTCTCTCCAACATCAAAGGTTTCTGAATCTTGAAGCTTTTTTCCTTGCTTGTTTTGAAAACAGAAGACGAGGAAACTAGATTTGTGCTACAACCACAAGAAAAATGTTTTTAATACTAATTGGATAAGCATATCATTGTTCTATTACAGTGCACCCGTGCTAACCATAGGCTTGACATCTGCGGTTTGAGCCTCTGTAGACAGCAAGCCCTGGCTTTTTCAGTGGGTGTGCACGCACACAGCAGTGCACACCCATTGAAAAGAATGGGACTTAAGGTCCCGCATTTTTCCCTATTTTTCACAGGGGGGTTCCAGAACAGATTCCCCCATGGATAGCAAGGCCACACTGTGCTTTGTCAGATATCCTGGGGACTGGTTAGCTGAAGGATGGTGGACAAATAATTTAATATTCCAAAGATGAAGATGAAACCTGTATTCTGTCTCTTATGAATTCTCATGTTGGGATTTATGTCATGGTGCATGAGAGTAGATGAGCCAGTGTGATGACTCTGGAGATCAAAGTTCAAATCCTTGCTCGGCCGTGGAAACCCATTAGGTGACCTTAGGCAAGTCACACAATTTCAGCTTCAGAGGAGAGCAAAGGTAAACCCTCTCCGAACAATTCTTGCCAAGAAAACCTTGTGATAGGGTTGCCATAAGAAGGAAAGGACTTGAACTGGAGTGTGTCCAAAGGAGGGTGACTAAAACAGTGAAGGGTCTGGAAACCATGTCCTATGAGGAACGACTTAGGGAGCTGGGGATGTTTAGCCTGGAGAAGAGAAGGTTAAGAGGTGATATGTTAGCCCTGTTTAAATATTTGAAGGGATGTCATATTGAGGAGGAAACAAGCTTGTTTTCTGCTGCTCCAGAGAACAGGACCCGGAATAATGGATGCAAGCTCCAGGAAAAGAGATTCCACCTCAACATTAGGAGGAACTTCCTGACAGTAAGGGCTGTTGGACAGTGGAACACACTCCCTCGGAGAGTGGTAGGGTCTCCATCCTTGGAGGTCTTTAAACAGAGGCTGGATGGCCATCTGTTGGGATGCTTTGACTGAGAGTTCCTGCATGGCAGAATGGGGTTGGAGTGGACAGCCCTTGTGGTCTCTTCCAACTCTACGATTCTATGATTCTGTGAAGGCACATAACAAGAACAGTAAGCATGAGAGCAGATATTAGTTCAACCAACTGGTACACTACTGAAGAGTTGGCCCAAACTGAAATAATAGAAGATTGTGGAAGATTACTTTTTTGCTGTTTGCTATCTGAATGGCTTGGCATTCAGAAAAAATCCCTATTCTTATGCATGTATTTGGTTTTTCTCACATTATACATAGGATATTTAATGAAAACAGTAATAAACCTCCATTCATGATCATTACAGCACCTCTGTTGTCACCTTTATTTTACAGACATTTTAATGTAGGTCTGTAGAATCCAGCTCAGTCTTTTACTTCCTTAGATACTTGGGTATTCCACCTACAGGCATAAATGTTGGCCAGTATTCTACATCAGTAACTTAGTTACCAGTAAGTGTATTTTAACTCCATAAGGAGAAGGAGGCCCATTGTACTGGCAATCAGAACATGAGCGAATGGCCTTTCTTTCATGTTTAGGAGAGTTGGGCCAGGAGAGATGCCTTAGTTAAATATACTAAAGTCCAAAACACACTGCAGAAATAATCCAGTTTGAGGCCACTTTAACTGTAATGGCTCATTGCTAGGGAATTATGGGAACTGTAGTTTTGGGAGACATTTAGCATTTTCTGTCAGAGCTCTGATGCCACAATAACCTACAATTCCCAGGATTCCCTAGCACTGAGCCAAGGCAGTTAAAGCAGTCTCAAACTTCACAATTTGGCTCACCTGGATCCAGATTATTTCTGCAGTGTGTTTTGGGCCTAAGTATCTGGGGAGTGGATGGAAAAGATAGCAGAAGGGGATCACTTTGACAGCCAGAATGAAGAATATTCTTAGTCATTTAAATCTTAATTGTGCCTAGGTGGATTTCCAATAAACTGTCTATCTGGATTTGATATGGGAAGCCCAGACTCACTTTAAGGGAAGGTTTCCCATGTCTCTATTTGGCTCCTAGGAATAGGGGCAAGTGTATGCTTTATCCCATGCGTGACTGTAAGATCTGTAAAGGAAGACCAAAATACAAGCGTCATCAGTGAATAAATACTGTCAGGACTGCTCATTGCTAATACAACTGTATTGTATTAACAAAATACGGTCTGGCTTTGATAGTTTCTGTCACTATTGCTATTTCAAATTTTTTAAACTTGGCTGTATTTTACAGTGTCCCATCTATACTGCGTAGCAACAGGTTTCGTAGAGATGCAAGAACCTTGGAGGATGATGAGGAAATGTGGTTCAATGAAGATGAAGAGGAGGAGGGTGAAGCCATTGTACCCCCTGGAGAGAAATCCAAGGCAGAGGACGATTTTCCAGAGAGTTATGAGAAATTCATGGAAACAAAAAAAGGTATTTACCCTTTTTCTTTTTTAATGTAATGAGATTTTGCAAAATCACCACCAAAGCAGAATTTTAAGAACCACTGACAATCCCAAACATTGGGAATGTTTCCAGCAGCCATAACTGGAAATTAAAAAAGCAGAAATCAATTCAGGCAATTGGCCAAACTGAAAATCACATCCCAGTAGCTGGGATTTCCAGTGTTGGGGCAAACCAGGCTCTTTCAGATTCTTCCTTGGCCTCTATCTCCTCTTTTGGGAGGGATGCAGTATCCAGGCCAAGCTTTTAACTCCTCTTTGCTCACAAAGCAAGTTAGCATGTGATGAGGCTTTTTAAATATTTTCCCTTCTCTTTATGTACTGTTTCTGATTATTCTCCTTTTGCTATGTCAATCTGTATACTATCCAGCCCAGCAGAGAGAGCAACATTGGTATACTGTTAAAATTTCTTCTGATGAGTGTTATGATAAGACAAATGAAGAAATTTGGAAACCTTTCTTGAAATACTGTAAGAACAGATGGTCAAAATCTATATGAAGATAAGAAGTTAGCACATATTTTGGATAACATGAAAGATCAAGGGTGTATTTGCGTACATTAAGCATTATGTGTGTTATTTCTTTTTCTTAAATCCTTAATACTATGGCTATTTTTTACAATCATAAGATATAGATAATGAATCAATCTATAGAATAATGGCTGGGAAATAAACTGTAAAAGAAACAACACATAAGAAGAGTAAGAAAGTTAGAAAGCTATAATTTCTTTACCAGAATGAAGTGAATATACAGAAAGTTATGTCTTTAAAGGAATTCTATATATATACTGTTATGTACTAGCAAGAAAATTAGTTATCAGTGTGAGATGAGGGCTATACAAAAACAGGAATAGAGGAATATGATACCAATAAGCTGCCTAGAAATAAAGGAAGGAATATCCAGGGGAAACAGTAGGGAGGGGGGGAATGGGGAAACAAGAGAATGGAGAAAGAAATATGTGAAGCTATGTTTTATGTAATTTTCTTTGTTACACAGTTTGTATATGGAATGTAAATATGAAATAAAATATTTTAATAATAATTTTTAAAAATAAAAAAATTCTTCTGAATGGTATGCAGGAGTATTCAGACCTAGCATTTGATGGTATTCAGTAGTTTCTGGTTCTACTTAAAGCTCTTTTCGTTGGTTTACACTCAAACATGCTCCTGTACCAGTGGTCCATAACACATTAAACAGATTTGAAGTCGTCTGCTCTTTTTCTTATCTGTTCCTTCACATAAATGTGCTGTTCATGTCTCCTTCTCTAAACTTATCCGTGGTTCAAAATTCGTGATGGTCTTACTTTGGGAAAGCAATTATATTTTTAAATGTACACTTACACTTACCCATCTGCAAAATATCGGAATGGAGAGGGATTAAACACCAACAAAATTAGGCAGCATGACTTGTGTGATGATGTTACTGTCTTTCAGGCCTTCCTGTTTGTGTAAACTGTAGCAGTCACGTAAGCCAGTTCAACTCAAAGTGATATTTTTGGACCAGTAATGGTCCCCGAGCCATTGGCTACTGATCCCTGGAATTTCCAGGAAGGAAAGAATCAGTTGTCTATGCCTAGCATGTTAGGAAAAATTTATTGCCAGTCCCTTTATCAAATAGTCTGAGAAGCAGTGATCATTTGAATGCTGGACTTTGCAAAGACACTGCATTAGTAGACTGGGAAAAAGCTGCACCATGAAAAGGCCTGGTTTTCTTATGTTTGGTATAATATGCTTTTGGGAACTCGCTCGGCCAACAATGCTAGCAGAAACTGAATCATGTAAGTAGCCATTATTTCCCCTAGCTGAAGTGTCCCTTTAGTAATAACACAGATCCATGTGATACTGTGTATCTTTACTTTTATCAATCACTTATTTTATATGCTTTGCTAAACTTCAAAATCTTCTTGTTTTCCTCATTAGCAAAAGAGAGTGAAGATAAAGAGAATCTCCCTAAAAGGACTTCAGCGGGTGGCTTCAAATTCACTTTTTCCCATTCTGCCAGTGCAACTAATGGAGCAAATAGTACAAACAGTAAATCTGTAGCAGCTCAGACATCGCCAGCAAGTTCAAATGGTTCCTCTTCTAAGAATGCCAATTTGACTGCAGCAGTCACAGCCACGAAGGTAATGGTGGGGGAAGCACATTACAAGCATCCATCAATTTTGAATGAGCCCTTAGTCAGAAAATTTGTAAAGTAAAGCTGGTGGAGAAGCATAGTAGGGCTTTTCTCTGTGGTAGTCTCTTCCCATTTGGTGTCATTCTCCAACTTGCAGTACCCAGAAGCTTGCAAGAATTGAATAAATATGACCAAACCTTTCTAATTAAGGCGAGTATGTTTTTTAAAAATTCTTGATAGTATGCTTTAAGAGTACATAAATTGTTTGTATGAGGGGATTGCTAGTCTTTTGATAAGAGCAGGCAGAATAAAACATTTAAGACACAGTACTTACCCAGTATTAACATATGGCAGTGTCACACAAAGGAGGGTCTTGTTAGAGGTGTACAGAAAATCCTGATGTTGTATATATGAAATGGCTGCTTTTGTTAGTTTAACAGCCTTGAACACTGAAGGCTGGATCTGATGCTGTTGTTTTCTTGTGCGTTGCTGCAACTTTTTTGTTTAGTCCTTGTTTAAACTGTCCTTAAATCTGAGGCACATTTGTATTAATCTTTAGTAACTGTTACTGATGATTGGTGTAAATGTTACTTGTCTCCCATGTGGGCCAGTCTTGCTTGGGGTAACTTAAGCCTGTATATGAAAGAACGATTTCTTAAAATATATGACAAATCCCTGTAGAGGATCATAACCAAAGGTCCATCTAGCCCAGCATCTTGCATCGTAGTGGCCAGCCAGAAGGTTTCCTTTCCTGTTTTTCTTCTGCAGCCTGTAATATCCATGTAGTCATATAATTTAATCGTACCTTCATCCTCTAATTTGTATAATCCCATTCTAAAGTAAGTGAGCTGTCATTGTAACCCCTTGTGTTACACGTCCCATAAAATAGGAACATACCATAGTCATCTCTCAAGGCTTTCTTGGGACTTGCATGGGAAGCAAATCATGTCTAATCCTCAGTTACTGAATTTTGTTACATGCTTACTCTGCATGCCTTTTAATGACATGCTTGTAAAAAGGAAAATGTGAAAGCCTGTACATTCATTAAGTCAGAGGCTCCCTAATCTCTTTGTACCTGACACACATTTTGGGCAATCACAAAATGGCTGCTACAGGATACTAGCTAAGTCACAGAATGGTGGTATCACACACCAACTGAAAAAGGAAACACTCCGGAGGGATCCAGGGAAATTGAACAGAAATCTACCAATGTGCCCATATCAGATGGGTGGTGGAATAAACAGAGATGTGTTGTGTTTTTTTGGTAGAGATGGTGAAGCACTTATGCATGCACAGAAAAATTAAACAAACCCAGATGGATAGAGAGGTAGATACCACAGAGAAAATTAGCGCTGTATTCTTTACCTCTCACCTGTTGGGTCACTACTCTTCTCAGACTCCTTCACTTCCTTCCTCCCATGATGTACCATTTCCTATCTGTCTTTTTAACAGAGCAGTTTAACTCTTGGATGCTTCACTTCTTAGCTGCTGACTTCTGTCCACAAAAGTCAGTTCAGAGGATATAGAACAGTGTTTCATCTACTTCCTCTTTCCTGTATGTTCTTTTTCATTTCCTCTTTCAGCCCTGTGTATTTTGCCAACTCTGATAGCTCTCTTTCCATGAAAACCAAGATGGAGTGGTGGTTGTGCAGAGAGTTCATGCGAGAAGCACCAGCCTTAAATGGTTTCTAGTAGGCTTACAGAAACCTCAATAAATTATGCTGGAACAATACATGCATCATTTATTATTGATAGCTCAACTTGTATGGAATATTACATGTTTACTGTAATGATATATAAATTCCTGCTCCCTTTTCCCTCTGAAACATACCTACACCAAGCCCTGTAATGTGACAAGATGCTGTTTTCCCTTCATGCACTGCCATTAGGGTGACAGGTTACAACAGTTGTGTTCCTGAGAATTCTTTTTGAATGTAGGCTTTTTCTTTACCTTTAACAGGGAAGTTTAGTTGGCCTTGTGGATTATCCAGATGATGAGGAAGAGGATGAAGAGGAGGAAACATCCCCAAGAAAAAGACCTCGCCTTGGCTCTTAAAATAACTGAAACAGACTGTAACTGAGGGTGCTTAAATGCTGTGACTGAACTAAATAGTCTGACTCAGAAAGCTTTCTCCCTGGAAAATACATGAGAATACAAGGAGTAGCAAAAAAAACTCGACTAGAAGAGTTTAGTTCTGAGAACATCAGGCTTCCAAAGAATCTAATCTCTTTCTAGTCAATGAGTCTGCCATTCAGGCTGTTAAATATTAAACTGAGATGGCGGGTTAGTAATCAGCACCTCAAGGACAGCTTGCCAGCGAAAGGATCATCTCTGGTTCTGTGAAGGGATGGGGATGGGATAAGTAACTTTTTGATATTGCAGGGTTTGCCCAGTTTGTATTCAAGCTAGAAAAAAATTGTAAGGCTTCAATTGCAAACCTAATAACCTAACTTTGTAATGGTGCTGTCCATTGTGGGGGGGTTTTAAGCAATCACCTCTTTTAAATGATTCATTTTCTTTCCATAAAAAGTTAGTTCAGGCCTTGGGGACCACTATTTGCACAGTCAGCCAAATTATAGAGGGTAGCACCCTGCTACGTAGTGCATGTTGAGTGGTAAATTTATTTTTCCCCTAGCTCTGTATTTTGGAAGGAAAAAAAATATGGGTTCAAAATGGAAGATGAGTAGAAGCTGTCTAGGAAAACCAATACCAAGAAACATTAGGTCTCAGTTTTTGTTTTCTTTTAAAGAAACCATCAACAAACCCTAGTACTTGAAACAGCATTTGAAATGCAACTACTAAAAGTGTTTTATGGAAGTCAGTTTGACTGGAGTTACTCCCTGCTAGCTTCAGGAAATGTTTTCCTTGCACCATCTGCATTTAACATTTGCAAGAGTAACAGACAAGTGTTGGGAAATGCTGCCAGAAGGTTTTGAACCCTACTGATTTGGGGGTGTAGTAGTTTTTGACTAGTTACTGATTTGGAGGCAGAGTCAGCATGCAGCACCTTGGACCTAGAGGGTTTAGTACAAAGGCTGCTGCTAAACACATTCCATGTATTTAAGCAAATTTCAAAAAATACACTTAGATGAATTGATGGAGGCAACCATTTTGAGACCTTTTAATTTTTCATAGCAAGTGAACTGTAAATATTTTACCGTTAGTTTGGCCATATATGATCTGAGATCATGCAGAATACAAGAGGAAATTCCCAAAACTGCAAATTGTGTTAAAAGAGTGATTTGAACTATGAAACCAGCAGCAATCCATCATTATAAATCACTTTTCCGATGTGTTATGGGTCCATTTCTCCTGGAACAATTGCTGACAGTTTCCCTGTTTTGGAGATTTTGTAGTTAATTTTAATTTTAGCTATTGTTTGCAAAGGATGGGCTGTCTGTGTAGATATGAAGTATAGTTTTTCCATGAAACAGAAGTTTATTTTGTATTGAGAAGAAAAACCACTGTACTTGTTTTACACCATTTGTATACATGTGGTAATATTAATGAACTGTAAAATTCAGGAATTAAAATGTGACCCTGTAATTCCATAATTATTGGTTTTGTTTGGTTTGTTGTAAATGGTAAGTTAATTCAGATTTTGAAACGTGGCCATTTTAGAGGATTTTAATAAGATAGTTATTTGTACAATTTAATCATTAAATGCCACTGAATCAAATCTGGCAGGGAAAAGAATAGCCTAGATTTGATTCAGCATGCTGTGATGATTGACAAGTAATGTGGCCTGAAGACCATATCTCTGCCCTCTGGGGGCTCCAGGCAACCAAGAATGGGGCTTCCTTCTCATGTCAGCATTTGAAGGAGAGTGGGGAAACATTTTGGTGGGTTCAGTGGAATTACTATGTAGACTTGCCACCATCTTATATTCTCAGTCTGTATACTTAGCAGATCCTCCCTCCACTCTCACAGAGCTCATGTTTTCTCCCAAAACTATCATTTCTGTAAGAAAAGTGTGTACCATTGCCCTTCAGAAAGAAATGTCTGCCTCTGCTTTTTCATCAGTCACTGGAAAAAGACCCAAAGCACAATTGGGGCTCATCTTCTATCCTTTTCAAAGACTGTTGGGAGCATTAAAATAGGTGCAGGTTCATTCAGGAAAGCAAAAAAGAAAGAAAAAAAGTTGCTTTTTATAGTTTAATGTAAACAAAAGATAACACAACAGCCAATATTGGAACTATTGAAAAGCTGTGGAAGATGCACTTAGTTCGTCCCTTTCAAGTTACACACTCTTGCCTCGGGTGCATTTGTCCCCCCACTTCCCACCTCCTTCCCGGTTTGTAAGCTGGTTACTTTAAGCCACAGGACAGCCCACATTTAGAATGCCTGGGGCCCTTCAACTGATTTTTTTAAAGAGAAAAGATTGCATCTGCCAACATGTCTCAGTTAAATACTATTTTAATAAAAAGTTAAATGAAATGTGGCTGGCCTGTGTTTTTACTGTGTTCAAGATCCGAAGGTAGTTGTATTATCTCCAAAGCAGTGATGGAAGTCTGAATGATTCTGAATTGTGAGTAAAATACAGATATTGATCATTTCTTGGTATAATGGACCCAAAGAAAGTTAAAAGCTATTTCTGTAGAAGCAGGTCTAGATTTCTAAAAGTGCAAACACTATGGGCTCATAGGTTTACTTTACACAACTATCTCCTTTAATCACGTCACAGACGCAACTCAGCTTCTCTGTCTCCTAAGGTTGCTGTACAGCTGAATTTAAATCTTGAAGTTCAAGTTCTTCCGCTGAATTCAGTGGAACCCAATATCAACTGGTCTAGCTGTTTTCACGTCTGTAGGTACATCGACAGGTTGCTTATCTGTCGCTGTTATTCTTCAACTAGGCATCTATGAACTCACATACATGGTCTGTACACTTGTGCAAGTGCCAGAACTTTCTAAAAAACACCATCCTAGGTGTTAGCCTCACCTGCTCCCTAATGCACATATCCCAAAAGACTCAGGATCATAGTATGGTATGACAAAAGCAGGATGGGGAAATAGCACTTTGTGGAAGGTTGTATGAGTTCAAAGAACTACAACTGCAGGTAAGTAACGTATTCTTTGTAGTCTGTTACTCACACACATGAGTAGAATACCAAACAGTACTCACTGGTACAAGATGGGATGACAATTTAAAGTAGCTGAGAGCATGATGCAACCAAGCAATGCCTCATTCCTGAATCACATTGACGGTACGATTTGCTGAACAGGTGGCCACACTATATACTTCATGGAGCAAGACACTGGAGGAAAGCCATAGGTGCTACTATGGTTGGTTGTTGTCACCATCCACTTAGTCTTTGTGGGGAAACAGGAGAACCTTTGCTAGTACCCCTGAAGCAGATCTAGAACCTGGAAAATTTCCAAAGGATTTTTGTCCTATCAGTGAAGAACAACCAGGCCCTTCTGACACTGAGGAAGTGTAGGCATCTTGTCACACAAAGGTTTAGGGAAGACAATGGAAAGGATAATAAATAAATATAGATCAGAGTGAGGGCTGCCCTGTCTTTATAGAAAGAGGAAGAGGATGAGAGTTGAGGGTACCAACATAGACTTTAACACCCTTCCCTGTGTATGGGATACATCAGGATCACCCCGATCTTGCAGGAAGAAATCATTACCCCATTTCACAAGGGTGCAATAGAGCCATCAACCACCATCGTCAATGACGCCATTAAAGAGCCCAAGCTGAGCTAAATGCATGTCTCGGAACTTGGCCCGAGTGCTATAAGGGAATGCTGCAGACCTGAAGCAAGATTTTTCCTCCACAAATGGAGGACAAACAGAATCAAGAGGTCCCTAATGTCAAACTGCAACTATGGTGGAAGAAAGAGTACAGGGTCTTTTGGTGGGAATGGCCAGGGATCTGCGCGGTACAAAAAATGGTGCTAACAGGCAGGGTACTTATGCAAAAGTTCCATCAATTGCTGGGCAGTTGCACAACAGGCCATGTGTGTGAGTCACAGACCACGAAGAAGAGGCTGATTTAGACAATTCTTACTTGTACCTGTAATGTGCAAGGATACCATACTTTCCTCTTTTGTATGGATAGTGGAAAAACAGGGCCACTTAGAGCTTCTTGCAGGAGTGTGTGACTGTGAGCTTTACTCACTTCTTGGCTACTGTGTGAATTGGCTTTACACATGATAGGCTTGATATTCACTGCACTTTACACATGATAGGCTTGATACTCACTGCTTAAAATTAAAAGTGCAACCACTTTAATGCTGAGCTGTAAATAAAGATACACTGGTGCCTCGGGTTACGAAATTAATTCGTTCCGCCATTCCTTTCGTAACCCGAAAAGGCTTTCCGTTAGCACTGGAAAGCCTATAGCTGCACTTTGCAGCATTTGAATTTCGCGCCGAAATGAATTTCGTAACCCGAAAAATATTTCGTAACCCAAAACAGTTTTTGCCAATCCAACTTTTTCGTATCCCGGAAATTTCGTAACCCGATCATTTCGTATCCCGAGGCACCACTGTATTATTTCTGAAACAAATACTCAAATTCATATTATACCAAACAAAAGTAGCATAGAATCATCCATCAGTACATACTGGAAATTATAAACTATACTGGGTGATGAAACTATCACGTCTATGAAGAAAATCATTCTAAAAATAAATCATTACTTTGCAATCTATTTTTTAAAAAAAGGAAAAGAAAAATAACATTTGTAACATATAAAATCAAGTAAATATGTAGGACTGCTTGTGAGCAAAGAATTCAGTTCATGGTTAAATATATACTAAGTATCATCAACTTCTTAGAAGCATCTTCTTTTAAACTATCGTTTATTAATAACTTCTTCTTTTAGTTTTGCTGCAAGGAGTCTCTTCCTTAACAAACTTTGCTCTTCTTCTTCTGTCATTCCCTAAAAATAAAAATGTAGACTATTAAGCTACAATTATCTATGGCTACTCAGACTTAAGTCCCATTGAGTTCAATCAGATTTTTCAGCAGGATGGCTTGCCAAAAAACAAAAATAGCTTATATTGTAGACTTACCATTTATCAAATTGACCTCATGTATAAGTCGAGGGAAGGGTTCAGGGTCAAAATCATGAATTTTGAGATGAACCATGGTTAAGTCAAGTGTACAACTTAGGGGGCTATAACAAAGGATGGAAAGGGGGAAGTACCACTTCCATCCCTCCTTCTCCTTCTCTGGGACCTCTCCCGACCACCTAATACTGATTCCCAGGTGTTGAAGAAGAGGTTTTAACATCAGATTGAGAAACAGTGTTAAATGAGGTGTTTCTTCCATGGGAAGAGGAGGCTTGCAAATCAGACTGGAGAGAGAAGCAAGTGGAGTTAAATGGGGAGTTTTTTTCTCTGGGAAGAGGAGGCTTGCAAATCGGACTGGGAACCCCCCCCCCTGTCTCTCTCTCTCTCTCTCTCTCTCTCTCTCTCACACACACACATACACACACACACACAGAGAGAGAGAGAGGCATCAGGCTTGCTTGTTTTGAGACCTTTATAAGCAGTATTAGTGTATTGACCCATATATACTTTGACCCAGGGTCAATTTTGGGGCATAATTTTCTTGATTTATAGTTAAGTATATACAGTAATACAACCACATATGAACCCTCGTCATTCCTTTTGACCTTTCTTCATTGACATCCCTGTGACTATAAAATCCAAGGAAGTGAATTCCACAGCACTAGGTGACTTGCAGCATTGCACTCTACATTGTAAACCACATTTCATTCCAGTATTCTAGCAACTCAGGTAATATTTGCCAAAGGGACAGTGTGGCTTGTGGGCCACATACAGTCCCTCCAAGACAGTTTGAGACACTCATGTCCTGAAACAAACCACCACTGAATCTAAGCAGGAAAACTTGTTATAAAAGCCCTCCAGGCACTCTACAGGTGGTAAAATTACTCCCATACCTCCTATGACATATGAGGAAGTGAGTAAAAAAAAAGTGTGAACCCTGAAGCCAAGTGTAGTCCCTCAGCACCTACCAGTTGCCTACCTCTGTCAGGACATTCTTGTAACTCAGTGTCATCGTCCCTCGACTGTGGAATGACCTGTCGGCTTATCCAGATGATTTTTAAACTGTGAATTTTAAATGATAGATTTTAAGTGTGGATTATTTTAGTTTCTATAAATCTTATTTGTCTTTTTTAATTGATATGTGTTGTTTGTTAATTATTGTTGTACCTCCCCTCAATCCATGAGGAAAGGCAGAAATAATAAGAATAAGAATACCACCACTACCACCATAAGGAGTTATCTACCTTGAGGATCCCTCTCATTGAACATTTCAGCTCCAGCTCTGAGTGATCCAAGCTTATTGTGGGCTGTGGGTTGAGAGACCACAACAGTCCATTAACCTGATTTTTGTTTTCTTTTGAGGAAGCTCTTCCCTTTACAGGGTATGCTTTTATTGAGAGTTCCTGCATGGCAGGGGGGTTGGACTGGATGGTCCTTGTGGTCTCTTCAAACTCTATGATTCTATCTGTATTTTGTTAGGCAAGTTCAGAGTGTCAAAGGAGACTAGCTGAATCATCAAGTTTGAACAATGGGAAGACAGTCCAAACTTCACATATTCTTTTCTTGACCATGCAGCATGTCCTTATGTTAGGAGACTCCTTCAGTTTGAAATTAAATAAAATCTCATAATTGGAACCATTCCTCCTCTCCTGCTTTCTCAAAGAGAGGACACATGCAGACCCTGAAGGCCATTATACGTAATGCATCTGTTTTCATTCTTCTAAATTCAACTTCTGGGTGCCACACTGTAGTCACTTCTGAAATATCATTATCAGTTATGATACATCAAGTAAGAGATTGCACCTCAACATTAGGTGGAATTTCCTGACAGTAAGAGCTATTCAGCAGTACAAGATGCTCCCTTAAAAAGTGGTGGAATCTCCTTTGGAGATTTTTAAGCATAGGCTGGATGGCCATTGGTCAGGGGTGCCTTTATTGTGTATCCCTGCATGGCAGGGCATTGGACTGAATAGTCCTTGTGCTCTCTTCTATGATTTTTAAATGCAGGGTAGGTGTTCTAAAAGAACAGTTCTTTTTCTGGTGTAGTCATTTTTGTTAAATATAAATATATAATATTTTCTTTCTATTATTAGAAATATACCAATAAAATATTTCACTTGAAGCTTTGAATGTGTTTGAATATAACATTTAAACCAAACATGATATATAACTTGGGTAACATTATTCACAGCACTCTTCTGTAAAACCTACACCACACATAGCTGTCATACAGAGCAGCCATACCTACAGCAAAATACATCTATCCAAGTTGTTTAGGATATTCTTCATCCATTGCACAAAAGGAACAAACCAACCAGCACCTAAGCGACATCTCACACTTCTCCACAGGTCTCAGGAGAACAAAGGCTAGCCCTCCAAGTTTGGACTGCCATGCCTACCACAGGCTATGCTGACTAAAACTGATGGGAAGCACAGTTCAATTTCATTTGGAGGGCTGCTCTGCTCACTTGTTAATTTGCTTCTGTCTTTAAAAGTTACTGGGTCTCCCACACAGTGAAGCATATAGATATCTTGTTTGCATAAGTCCTGCCTGTAGAGTACCCACATGTCGCCATCCACTACAGAAAAAATACTAATCACAAGAAGTTCACAATTCTATTTATCAATGAAGAAGTGCACAATTCTATTTATCGATGTTGTTTTCTTTACTCTTTTGTCCTCAGTTATCAGCTAGGCATCATACGTGACTGGATGCATATGCTTAGCTATGTAGGAATCTGAACTTATCCCTGATTAAGAAGCTTTGAATACAGATGAACTGCCCTGCACTGAGTTCTGTCCCCATTGCCTTCTCTGCACATTGTCGCCAAAAGGTAATATTCAAATTATCTAACTGGGACTGTGCATGGGGAGTGCAACACTGTGCATTGTATTATTGCCAGGTAGACTGATCAAAACAAAACTGTCCACACAGAAATAATTCAAGCCAACAAAACCTTCATTCCATCATCTCTCGCCTCTTGAGCAGCTAACAGTTCTTCTTTCTGTTCTGCACTCTGTGGTGGTGTATTATTTTTTGACTCCTTCTTTAAAGCCTTCAGTGAGTCTCGTTTCTGCTTTAGGTAATCTTCACGTTCCCTGAGCTCTTGTGCTCCAAGTTCAGATAATTTCTGGTAAAATTAAAAAGTTTGTTTTAAATAATAATAATAATAATAATAATAATAATAATAATAATAATAATAATAATAAT
>NC_056522.1:14467721-14500135 GCF_019175285.1 Sceloporus undulatus
GTTCATTTATACCTCCCGGCGGGATTACAACATTAAAAGACACTTAGTACAATTTACAATCAATACAACAATAAAATACTAACACCAAGAATTCCTATTAGTTCTCTAAAAATTACAATTCATCCATTAGCCAACAACCAGTCAAGGAAGAGCAGTCGTCATAACCTTTTTATATGGAATTCAGTGGATAAGCCCACCGGAAGAGATCCGTTTTGAGTGCCTTCTTAAAGGCCTCTAAGGTAGTAATGAGACGGATCTCTTCCGGTAGGTCACTCCATAATCTTGGGGTCGCGGCAGTGAATGCCTTATGTGAAGTTGTAATTAACCTGGTATTATAATATTCTAGTAAGAACTTCACAGATGTTCTAAGAGTGCAGGGCAGATTATGTAGGGAGAAGTGCTCCTGCAAGTAACTCGGGCCTGAGCCATGTAGGGCTTTAAAGGTAATAACCAACACCTTGCACTGCACCCGGAAGCTAATTGGCAGCCAGTGAAGAGATTTCAGTATTGGTGACCAGTCTGGCTGCTGCATTTTGAACCAATTGAAGCTTCCAAATTTGGTACAAGGGTAGCCCCAAGTAGAGCACATTGCAGAAATCTAACCGAGAGATTACCAGTGCAAGTACTACTGCTTCAAGGTCCTTTCGGTCCAGGTAGGGACGCAGTTGGCGTATCAACCGAAGCTGATACCAAGCACTCTTGGCCGTCGCATCTATTTTGGATGTCAATTGTAAGGACGGATCCAGGAGTACTCCCAAACTGCGAACCTCGTCCTCTAGGGGAAGTGTGACCCCATCCAAGACTGGGTGACAAAACTCCATCCCTGGACTTGGGGTACTTATCACGAGTACCTCCATTTTCTCTGGATTCAGTCTGAGTTTGTTTTCCCTCATCCAGCCCATTACTGATACAAGACAGACATTCAGAGGAGAGATGCCATCCCTAGTCACTGCAATAGTCGGGGTCAAAGAGAAATAAATTTGGGTGTCTTCAGCGTACTGATGTCTCCGGATGATCTCTCCCAGCGGCTTCATGTCAATGTTGAAAAGCATGGGGGACAGAATGGCACCTGGAGGGATGCCAGATGTCAGCTCTCTCTTGGAAGAGCAGCTGTCCCCCAGCATCACCATCTGGAATCTGCCCAAAAGGTAGGAATGGAACCACTGCCTCCAATACCTAACTCCCTCAGGCTTTCCAGAAGGATACCATGGTCTATGGTTTCGAATGCCACTGAGATGTCCAAGAGCATCAGAAGGGTCACACTTCCCCTGTCGATGCCCAGATGGAGATCATTGACTAAGGCGACCATGGCAGTCTCAACTCCTGAAACCAGTTTGAAATGGCTCTAGATAATCATTTGTGATATGCATTTTAAATCAATTCATAGGCATTCCGAAATAGAAGCATGCAACGCTGTTAAATGAACTTCTAATTTAAATCCTATTAGCACCAAATTAGCAACATAGAAATAAAAAATTAAAACAAGGCAATTTCTAAAAACATATTGGTTGCAAGTAGTTTAGACCATAATTCAAGAATGTGGACAAGCTGGAACGTGTCTTGAGGGTGACCCTCAAAACAGTGAAAGGTCTAGAAACCAAGCCTTGTGAGGAGCAGCTGTGGGTATATTTAAGCTGGTGAAGAGAGGGTTTGAAGGGGACATGACAACCAAGTTTAAATATTTGAAGGGGTGTCATATTGAAGATGGAGCAAGCTTGTTTTCTGCTGTTCTGGAGACTAGGACATGGAGCTATGGATTCAGGTTACAGGAAAAGAGAGTCCACCTAAACATTAGGAAGAACTTTCTTACAGTAAGAGCTGTTCAGCAGTGGAACATGTTGCCCCTAGGTCTGGAGGAATCTCCTTCTTTGGAGATTTTTAAAAAGAGGTTGGATGGCCATCTGTTGAGAGTGATTTGACTGTGTGTTCCTGAATGTCAGGGGGTTAGACTAGATGGCCGTTGGGGTCTTTTTTCAAGTCTATGATTCTCCCTGTGTCCACTAGGCTATGTACACCCCCCAATTCACACATGTAGATGTAAAGGAGCCCCTGGGGTTAGTACATATAAATAAAAAATTACATTTCCATTCTGGCATGTAAGTGATCTCCTATCTCAGCCTTTTCCCTGCTCTCTCCTTCCCATGTATCTTGCAGTATTTATATCTTGTTTGCAATTTTTACCTATTGCATCAGCATGCCTAATCTTAAAGGTACTCCAGAGAAAGAATTTCAGTGAACCAAACTACACAAAACTATGACAAAGTACTAAAAGGTGATCCAATTTTATATATTAGCTACAATGTGGTGTTAGTTCAGGTTTATTTTAAATGGTGAGCATTCAACTTACACGTCCTTCAACTCCTGCCTGCTTTGCTATGCATTCCGAACCATTCCCAGCTGCTTTCTTGCCACTGTCTTCCTTTGTTTTGGCAGACAGTTCCTGGGCTGGTAAATCTCGTTGTTTTGTGTCTGTACCTAAATTTACATGGAAAGCAAGAGAGAAATATATCACTTGTTCATTAGATGAGTAAAAATCTAAGATCTAAAATCTTTACACTTTAAATGGCTTTAATCAAAGATTAAATATTGCTAAAATTTTGTCAAGTAAGTTTTGCAAACATTATTCCTATCACAAAATTTACTACTTTTTTCTCATTTTATAGCTGTAAGCTAAGAAAGAAATAATTTCAGTGTGCCCTTCCCTTATGCAAGGGATCCATTCTGGACTCACCCGCATAAGGGAAATACTGTGTATAGTGGAGCCCCATTGAAAACAATGGGGCCCATGCCCGCTGTGTGGCATGTGTGGCATGCGCACCATTGCCTCTTCCGGTGCGCAACTTTCAACATATGCTGAAAGCCACATATGACACGGGCGCACTGTACTTGCTCAAGGCCACAAAATAAGTCTGTACCAGAGTACTCCGAGACCCCAAACCAAAAGCCAGCTTTCTACTGGACTGAACATCTACAATTACAACTTTACATTTGAAAAAAAAAAATCAGCAACAAGCCTGCAATTAATAAATTTGAGTTTATAAGAAATTGCTGACTAGTAACTCTTGGCCTATTTAACAAAATATATACCAGCCTGAACACTCCTGATCTCATCTGGTCTTGAAAGATAAACAATACCAGGCATTATTAGTACTTGGGTGAAAGAGAATATTTGGGATCTCTAGGTAGGGCAAGGAAAGAATCCTGCCTGAAACTGTGGAGAACTGTGCCAGTCAGATGTGATAATCTGAATACAAATATAGATGAGCCACTGATCTAATTCAGTATAAGATGTAGATGTTTCTAGTACAATCTCCCATCTTGCACACATGTTCTATGTTTCTAGTACAATCTTCCATTTTGCACACATTTTTAGACCTTTATTAATCTGAGGTAATAGAACATCTCTAATAGAACATCTAACAAGTCATTAACCTAACTTAGTTTGTGATGTGCTTAGTAGACTTATACACACTGCTCTCTGACAAATATATACATTAGGCCTTTGGTATCCATGGAGGATCCATTCCGGATCCCCCCTACAGATGGCAAAAAACACGGGACCTCAAGTCCCACTGTTTCCAATGGGTATGTACTCCCACCTGTGCCAGGGCATGCCAGAGCAAAAACTAAGGCTGGCCATCCACAGAGACTCAAATCCACAGATGGCTTGGTGCGGGCACACTATACAGAAGATTCTGTGGCTCTAGAGAGGAAATCCAACTCACTCATAAAGCAGTCTTCTCTTTGAGAAAATCTAGTGTTGAAAATGAGAATTACTCCATAGCTGGTACAGCTGCTATACCCAGCCCCTACCACTGCCCAATCTCCTCCTTTCCTTTCTGAGGTGTACAAAACTACTAAAATAACAGGAAGAGGAAATATCCAGGGAGTCAGTTGTGAAAGAGAGACTGAGTGTCAGGATGTAGAAAATATTTTTTTTATTCCTAATATGGGGAATAAATCTGTTATATATCTGGATACTCAGTCTCTCTTTTACAACTGATGCATTCAAAACTACTGCCAGGAGCAGTATATTCACTCATATAAAAACATACTCTCTTAATTTTTTTCTAAGAATGAAAGGGCAGGTGATTTTGCTTTACATTGGGGTCTGATCAGTTACTGTAACAAATGTCCAAACAGCTTCCATTCTCATTTTCAAGGATATAATACACAATGTTGGTCATTGATTAGCCTGAAGCATCCAAATCGTTGTTTCAGAATAAATGAGGACAAAGATGTTGTATATTTTTAATCTGTGTATACTGGGAATTTGCAAATAATCATACCTGATGACAGTTTTGTAGTGAGGTCAGGAGCTGCTTTAGGTCCTGAACTTTTGCTGAGATGTCCTGGAGATTTGTGTGCTCCATCAGATGATCTCAGCTTATCATGTGACTGCACATTCAAAAAAAGAGACAAGCATCTAGCAATGCATTTCAAGTGACAGGTATATCGAAGGTAGTAACAACTTTTTTACAGTCAAGAAAATATTTAAAATATTCTTAAAAAATGATATTCATTGAACCTAATTAAGTTCTCACAAACTTACTAGATTAGATAACATAGCTTGGTATCTACTAAATCTTAGGTTATTAGTTTTTATCAACTAGGCTGAGCCAATCCTCCCTCAGAAGGCCATCAAAACCAATCCCTTCATAAGAAAGAGCAACAGGGGATACTCTGAGAATGGTATCATCTGGGTTTCTTGAGCTTTACTTATAGCAGCATGAGGGAAAAGAAGTGAGCAGTTTCCAATAAAGCCCTAGATTGTAAGAGCAACAACTAAAAGAAACGTCAGCACAGTCTCTTACTGAACTGTGAATACCATTTTCTTTAAAACCGATAATTGTAAGAAGTGTATAATAATAATAATAATAATAATAATAATAATAATAATAATAATAATAATAATAGGTTTTATTTATATACCGCCCAATCACTGGGAATCCGAGCGGTTTACAATAGAGGGGATAACAGACAGTTCCCTGCCCACAGGCTTACAATCTAAAAGACACGACACAAAAGGAGAAGGGAATGGTGAGGGGGGGAGGGAATCAGGTCCAGCATTCTTCTCTCCCTCTGAGGCCTGGACCAAGGCAGATGGACCGGAGGGAGGGCTCTTCTTCTTCTTCTTCAGGCTAGCCCCTGATGGAACTGGGCCAGCCTACTCTCTCCCTCAGAGGCCGAAAGATGACAGTTAGGGAGGGAGGAGCCTCCTTCTTCAGGCTAGCCCCTGATGGAACTGGGCCAGCCTTCTCTCTCCCTCAGAGGCCGAACGATGACAGTTGGGGAGGGAGGAGCCTCTTTCTTCAGGCTAGCCCCTGATGGTACTGGGCCAGCCTTCTCTCTCCCTCAGAGTCCGAACGATGACAGTTAGTGAGGGAGGAGCCTCCTTCTTCAGGCCAGCCCCTGATGGTACTGAGCCAGCCTTCTCTCTCCCTCAGACACTGAGAACTCATGCCCTGTACCAGTGGAGAACCACAGGTATAACTGTGTGGCAGAAAAGGGGTGGCCATCCCATGGGATGACATCTAAGCAGCAGGCGGTTGCCAGCAATGTGTTTGTGCACATGGATGGTGAGGAAGGGACCAAAAAAAACACTTGCCAAGCGGCATGGCTTGACGCTGGTCCGTGCAGTCGGGCCATGTGCATTCAGGCTGCCTTGGGAGCAGCCAGTATGGACAGTGGCATTTCGAACTACTTTTGGAAAAAGCAGGTTCAAGCTGGTTTCTCCTGCCCATCTGTTCCGCTCCTGAGTTTGTCTGCTTTGCTTTTCCCTCACCACCCAGTTTTCCTTCACTGTTGTGTTTTTTGCGATTATATACCTGAGAGCAAGGATGGTTTTATTCTATTAATCTAACCTTTCCCAAGGTATAAAGCACTATGAACCAACAGATGTTCTAGAATTCAATTCCCACCTGCCCCACCCAGTATAACAAGAGATTATACAGGCTGAAGTAGAAAATCTCTGGAGGACTCTTAGTTCCCCACACCTAGTATAAATGTTTAAATAAAAACTCCATTCCAGACACCATTAAAAACCCCATACATTCTATACCTGTTTTCTAGCAAAGCTGGTGTCACGATATACAACTATGGGATAGATTGAATGGTTTCAACCAATATTTATGGAATCCACTTTTGATCCCTTTTCTATCACACTGGCCTTTAGAGAGATGGGCTGCATGTGGTGCATAGGCCAGGTATTGCCTGTGTGGCATAGGGTCTTCTCCTCCGCAAGTCCCAGCTATCAGAGTCACTAGTGGCAGCAGATGAGGTGACCACTTAAGGGCTTATTCTGGAAATCTGGTGCCTGACACTTTGCATTGTTGGTGCTGTACAGCACTGCTGACTCAACAACCAGCTCCTCCATTACAACACCACATATCTCCCATCTAATTTTCCCATTTGACAAAATGTAGGTGCTGCTTCTATTTGAACTGTCAGCTTCCTCAACTGTCCACTAAGTAATATGATAATTGCTCACCAATCGTATAAATTTGATCAACTGCACACACATACACATAAAAAGCAAAGAAGAAAAGGAAACTGTGGCACGTTACAGACGGGCCTAAGAGGCGCCGTCCTTGCACCGCAATTACGCGCGAGGGGGGGCGCTTCCAGACGCGCCTTACCCCTCGCGTGTAACCGATACGTCAAGATAGCGATGCCCTATACAGATGGGCGCTGCCATCTTGACGTAGCGGACGCTCTGCGTCCGCACGTCCCAACCCAGAAGAGACATCACGAGTGCGCGCTTTGGCACTTGTGACGTCTCTTCCAGGTTGCCGGAAGGAGTGCGATTTTCACGCTCCTTTTTTGCAGCACGGAGGAGTCGCGCAGTTTGGCTGCTGCGGCTCCTCCACACTGCAACCGGCAGCGGCCTGAGACCGCCCCTTTTGGGCGGTCTGTAACGGGCCTGTGTGTGCCAAACAAATAGTATTTCAGACAAGACAGTGTTGGTTATTTTATTAAGCCAGAAAGGCCTTCTGAAAAGCAGTTGTGTTAGAATTTACAGACCTATTTAAAAGCATAATGGTGTTACCAAAAAATATCAGGTGAACTTTAACATACCTCTTTAGTTCTTTTCCTTTCTTGCTCTAGGTCGTATTCTTCCTTAGACTTCCTGAAAAACAGGTACATTCAGTGAATCACTATTCTTTAGCTACCTCCAAGTCAAAAGTAATTCAAAATGGCATACTGTCTTCCTAATCATGCTCCTTAGGGACCTTCCTGCTGTAAATTTCCTTCATGTTCTCATGAAAAGCCCACAAAATATCAAGGGCTATTTTAGGTTCAACAGCATCACTTATTCCCTTATTTGTCAAGTTGCCAAATTCCTGCGAAGGAGCTGGGCAGTTCACTCTACTTGAATTGTCACCAGCACTGATGCCAGAAGTGAACTATTCCACATCCATGTTATACCACTGATGCACATGCACCAGCTGCTCTGTTTGGGAGTTTACACAGTGCATCTATGCAGATCCAGAACTTCTCATACATAGCCAGGGAAGAGCCAGAAGAGAATATAAAAATTTTTCAGTGATTCCAAGAGACAGAATTGGGGGAAGTTTTCATTCCCATTCTGTTCTGGCTGCAGAACTATGTTTAACATATAAAGATGAAAATCAATTATTTGCTTACAATATCAGAATTTTTAAAATGTTTTTCTTTATGTAGCCACATTAGTCTCTAAGGTGATTTACAGGGCTTCATGAGTACAAAAAAAGTCCTTGTCTGCCAGGAACATACAATCTAATACAGTATAGGCAAAAGTGGAGAGCAACAAAATGTAGAGAGGGAGAGGCAAGAGGAGTGAGGAAGGAACATGAGCAAGATGTGGCAAACTCAGTGAAATAAATAAATACGCTGTTGATGGGAATTTATTCTCTCTCAATGGCTCTTCCTCTATTCTACATATGCCTATGGCACCCTGTACAAAATGGATGCAGAATAGAAAAGAAAGGTTTCAAGCCCAGAGGCAATCTTACTCAAAAGTAAAGTCTCTTTATTTCAATGAAACTTACTCACATGAGTCACACAGGACTGCAGTCCTTACATGGCTAAATCTGTCAAAGCAGCCAAAATTATAAACAACCAGAATGTATCTCTCAATTTTTTCAACACACCAACTCAATTAAAAAGTCTGGTCAGATCAGAAACAGACTACATAGCAATTATGGAGTGGTTTGTACCTGAAGAAATAATCATTTGGACAAGATTCAAAACTGAACACAAATTCAGCCAAGTACAAGCAACATTTAAACTCAAATCTGATCTTAATCTTCAATTTCTCTTTTTCTTTTTCATTCACAGATTTATTATAATATATGAAAGAAGCATTTTACATTGGATCCCAAAAAGCACATCAGCAGATCGTGAATTTCTCATCTTTTCATTCTGGCAACCTCTTAACCCAGCCACAAAAAGCTTCTCATGGAGGTTGGGAACCTTTCTGAATGGACTGGGCTGTGGCAGCAGAGGCTAGGGGAAAAGGTACCTCCAGCTTTCAGAAATCCCAACCACACCTTGCTCCATTCCGAATAATTCCAACATAAAAGAGAGGTTGTTCAGGGAAAACATGGAGGAAAAGCAGCCTTCTGCTTATAATTTTCTTCCAAAGAGCCAAGAATAGCCTAGGTATGTCTTATCAACATTTACTCATTAAAAGTCTTGCACACAGTCTAATTATGGCTTCAGAAACAAACAATTAAAAAAAATCTGAGGAAGGGCTGAAACATCTTGGTTCTTCTTGTAAACATGTAGCAAAAGCTACTTGAGAGCAATGCCTAAAGAAAAAAAAAGGTGATTCCACTATTCAAATATTTATTATGCTAATCGTTCAACACAGAAGAAGAATCGGGTGATTAATTGCTTGCAGCATCATATTATGGCATAGAATAGTCACTAGACATACTGAATATCTGCTAATAACTGAGCATTTTGCACATCCTGGACATCTTGCATTATGCCTTTCAGAAAGATGTCTATAGTCAGATCCAGACAGAAATCAAACAGAAAACTTATTTTACCTAAGAACTTCCCTTAGTATTTTCATTTCTTCTTCTTCAATTTCAGTGTATGCATCAGACCCATCAGTCAAACAGTCAGGAAGAACACCTGTGCAAGGGGAAAAAAAGGTAACAGGTTGGGATAGAGGAAGAAGAGGAGGCAGTCTTCTGCAGATGAAGCCTGACCTGCTCTCTGTCTGAGATGATTTTTTAAATCCAATTCTGCATATTGGCCGTAAATACAGAGCATAGTTTTTTACTCATTCCACGGGATCATCATGGGCCTACATTTTTGAAAAATAGAGGACCTCTGCTAGCAAAAACCCTGGCACATGGATATAGAAATAAAGGACTTGAAAACTCAAGCCTCTACAGACAGTTTTATCATCAGCTAATGGACAGAACCTTTTATTATTATAATAATATTTATTTTTATCCTGCCTTTTCCCCAAATTCCCCAAATTCAAAGTGACTTACAAAGATTAAGAAAAAGATGGTTAAAATCCCCAAGATACAAAAGTTAAAACACAATTAAACAATCAGAAAAAATAAAACCAGGTTAAAACATGTATCAATTAACCCACCCACACACCAGCACAACAATAGCAAGATTCCTCGGAGGGTGATAGAGTCTCCTTCGTTGGAGGTCTTTAAACAGAGGCTGGATGGCCATCTGTCGGGGATGCTTTGACTTGGATTTCCTGCATGGCAGGGGGTTGGACTGGATGGCCCTTGTGGTCTCTTCCAACGCTACAATTCTATGATCCAGCAAGTGGGTAAGATTTGCCTTATAATCACTCATCAAATGCCTATTGGAATATTTGCTTGTCTGCAAAAAGTAGGAACAGTGCCAGCCCAATTTCTCTTGGAAGGGAGTTCCAAAGCCTAGGGGCAGCCACTCAGAAAGCCTTCTCCCACCAGATGAAGAAGGACCACAACAGCAGATCTCAGAGAATAAGCTGGTTTGTAAGGGAGGAATGCCATCCTTCAAATAACCTTGATGTGAGCTGTGTATGGATTTAAAGGTCAAAAACAGCCTTTTGAATTGTGCCCAGGAATGGACCCACAGTCAACGGCGCTGTTACAACAAGGGAGTTGTATGCTCCCTGTAGCCAGTACCTATTAATAATCCCACTGCAGTTTTTTGGACCAGTTGAAGTTTCTGAACACTCTTGAAAGGCACCCCATGTAGAACACATTACAGTAATTCATCCAGGATATAACTAAGGCATGGCGCCATGGCTAGATCCAATGTCTCAAGGAATGGGCACAGCTGGCTGCAGGAGCATAACCCCATACAGTACATATTGAATCCCTATTCCACAATTTGCCTTTCAACTGACCAGAAGCACCTCCATCTTGGTGGGTTAGTTTCTGAATTAGTTTCAGTTTGTTTGCTCTCATCTGGAGCATTGCTGATCCAGTTTAGGACTAAAACAGTTTACTTGGCTTGTGCTGGAAAGGAATTGGGTGACATCTGCATAATAATGCCACCAAACCCCAAAACTCCGGGCCATTTCATGGATATATTAAATAGCATGGGGGATAGAACCAACCCTGAGGGACCCCATAGGCCAATAGCAAGGGGTCGAACAAGTGTCCTCCAGTACCACCATCTGGGTTCACCCCTCCAGGAAAGAACAAAACCACTGTAAAACAGTGCCCCCCAGGTCCCATCCCAGCAATGCGACCCAGAAGGATACACTGGTCAATGGTATCGAAAGTCACCAGAACCAACAGGGACACTCCCTCTGTCTAGCTCCTGGCATAGGCCATCCACCAAGGTGACCAAAGTTGTCTCTGTCCTATAACCAGGCCTGAAACCATACTGAAATAGATCTGGATAATCCATTTCATCTAGAAACCCCTGGAGCTGAGAAGCCACCACAAACTCCAGAGCCATGCCTAAAAATGGAATGGTAGAGACTGGCGGATAAATTATCCAAAATAGTGGGAGCCAGGGATGACTTTTTTAGTACTGGTTTTATAACAGCCTCCTTCAGGCAAGCTGTAACTCTGCCTTGTTTTAGCAAGGCATGAACCACTCCCTGTACTGACTCAGTCAGTCCCCCACTAGCTTTTTAAATAGACCAGGAAGAGCAAGGATCTAGAACACATGTGGTGGCTCTAACCTCTCTAAGAATCCTGTCCACATTCTTCAGAATCCTATCCATTACCTCTAAGTGTATCTTCTTTCTTCTGGTCTTTTGCTGCCTCCTTGACTCTTCCTTGTCTTTTCTTCATTTTTTCTTCTTTTTTCTGGCATCATGGCCCTATGTATTTTCCCTCTTTAATGAAATTCTTTTTTTTCACCTGTCTCACATTCTTGCTCACACTTCATTGAGCCTACTGAAGTTCCATGTCTTTATAAAAAATTGAAATATGGCCTCCTCATAACAAATGAAGGATGAAATTAATACTTTTCATTGACAACTTCTTACCATTTCTTTCTTGGATTATTCTAATGGCTTGCAACTGCATTTCAATATTTTTCTGGACCATCATTTCTTTAAACAATCTGAAGTCTTCTGCTGCCAGTACTGGTTGCAAAATGGCCTGTATGGAAGCAGTGTTTAATCTTACAGCATCAACAAATTCATACTACGATCAATTCAATATAGACTCATCTCCAATATTATTGCAATAATGTACACATACTGAGAAAGGCATATTAAAATCTTTAAAACTGTTACTGTACACAAACGTCAAGACTATAATCCCAAAGCCATTTATCTGGGAGCAAGCAGGACCAAGTAGACATCCATAAGATTTTATTGTTCTCCACGTCTCCCCAATACTATTGTCTAGAAAAACCATATAGCCTTGCTTAAGGGGAGATATATATGCACACTTACATCTAGAGTTTAACTATAAATAATTATGGATCTAGATCCAACAAGCATGCTGGTGGTATGTCAGTCTTAGCCTGAATACTTATGCCACTGTTTCAGGGGCAAAAGTGTCAACAGAAGGCTTGGCATTAAAATGACCACTGGTTAGCAGACTAGGAAAACTTAGTATGAAATAACCCATTCCCAATTTTATATAAGATGAGGAAGGCCCAGAAAGTCCAAGAGGCTGCACAGGAGACCTTCAGGGGCAACAAGCCATCCATATGTCACAGTTTCCACTCCCCCTATTAACAAGAAAGTGGTGTGAGACTAAAGTGCATATTTCCAGAAACAAATAAAACTAACAATTATCAATAAAAGAAACCAACTTTAAACCCCTGCATTGCTTTTATGATCTACTTTAGCAAACAATAGTTATTTTAAACCACAATTCCTGTTTCATATGCAATGACAAGTCAGAGGTCTATGAAAAAGAAACAGAGTTGAGTTCTTTTCCTAGCCTCCTCCCAACTGTCCACGAGGAGTGAAAAGTACAGTGCTTTAATCCACTGCTTTCTGGAGGCACTTTCCTGTTTATGCATATACTTCTGTATTATGATTTATTATTACAGTACATGCAAACTCACCACCCGAGCAAATTACTGTATTAACTGCCAGTTCAGTGGGGGGGGGGGGGGGGGAGAGAACATGGCAACTGAACCCAACCAAAGGAAATTTTTGATGTCATTTCCATTATTAATTTTCCACTGCGATTTCATTTTTACTCCAATTTTCAAGGGAAGCTGAGTATCAATTGGCCTACATATTTAAACAAATAATGGACCATTCCTACGAACAGTCTAGCAATCCACAGATTTGACCATCTACAGATCACTAGGCCCCATTTTACTCAATGGCAGCACATGCACACAGACATCATTGCCGTTGAATAATATGTGCTATAACCATCCACATTTTTTGCCATCCGCAGGATGTGGGGGCAGAACCAAACCCTTGCAGATAGAAAGGGTCCACTGTGTTTGTTTGTTGTATTTATACCCCCTCTTCAGAAATGCTCTCAGAGCAGCTTACAAATTGGTAATTTGTAAATTTACAATCTAAAGACACCACACACAAGGAAAGGGGATGGTAGCAGGGGAGGGGATTAAGTCCAGGAGAAATTACACACTAGTTCTGTATTTTCATCAGGCAGTTTGTGCTTAACTGTGAAGTTTCAGATCAAATCATCCATGTTCATAACCTTTAGTCCTATAACTGTGGATTTACATTTGTATGTGTGCTGAAAGTGTGCATTCTGAACCATGCTATTTAGTGTACAGACATACAAATTTGTTAAGAGTATCTACCTGTGAGGTACGGGTTTTGGCAAGAGGAGACATGCAAGCTTCCTGGAATTTGTCTTCATTAATTCCAACTTCTTTAAGGTAACTTTCTAACAGCTTTTCAACCTGCAAAATAATAGAAAAATTATCCTCTACCATCATCTATCAAGGATTCTCCACAGCCTTGCACACTATTTCTTTTATTTAGCAAAAGGGGTACGGTAAGCTATAAATTGTCATAAAAATAAGTAATCATGCCTTCTGAGATCCAGCACAGTGTAGTGGTTTTGGAATATGACTCTGGAGATGAGGTTTCAAATCTCCACTGGGCCATGGAAACCCACTGGGTGACCTTGGGCAAATCACAGTCCCTCTTCTGAACAAATCTTCCAAGAAAATCCCATGGCTCACCTTAGGGTCTCCCTGAATTGAAAATTACTTCAAGGCACACAACAACAAAACACTTTCTGCCCATAAAGATAGAAATCAACCACAAAATTTATATCATGAAGCTGTCATGATATAAAACATATATGTTTAATTTAGTTTGCTACTATCATTTTACTTGATTTCTCAATAACAAATAATAGTATTTATATACCATCTTCTATCAAGCAAGACACTTTACAAAATAGAAGAGGTGGTTACAATCTACAATTCAACATGGATTCAATTAAATTCCACCATAACAGAAGAAGAATCAGGAGATAACACTGTCAAAGGTGTCATGAAAAAGGTGGGTTTTCAGAAGAAATTTGAATGAAGAATTTTTTTTAAAGATGGTACTATAAGAGGCAATGAGGCAGAAAGTATGAAATTGCTTTAGATCTTCATGGGGCTCAAGAGGTGATGCATGAAAGTGAATGCCTCAGACAATGATGTATTAAAAGTACAGAGGGAAAGGCAAACCACAAAGGGTTTGAAGGCAAAAATCATTGTGTTTTATTAAAAGACTATGAAATGCTGAACTCATTACTGAGTTCTCTTATGTCTGAAAGTGGTCATGAAAAATAATTATGGCCCCATACAGAGGCGGGGTACAAACCGCCGCTTTGCGGCGCTCCCCCGCCGCCGCCATTTGCTCCGCGCGGGAGCCGCAGCAGCCAAACCGCGCGGCTCCCGCGCGGAGCAAAAAAGAAGCTCCATTTCGGAGCTTCTTCTTGCGGCGCGTCTATGACGTCGCGAGGCGCCTGGCGCGGACTCGCGACGTCATAGGCGCCGCGACGCGTCTGGACGCTGTGCGTCCAATACGCAAAGATGGCGGCGCCCATGTAGAAAGGGCGCCGCCATCTTTTACGTATTGACTACGTATTAGGGTTAGGGGGGTGCGGAAGCACCGCCCCTTCCTAACCCTAATACGTATTCAATACGTATTTTTTGGCGGTTTGTAACCCGCCAGAGAGACCAAAATAAAGCTGCTTCGGGTCTCTTTGGAGGTATGCTGTTTAAATGATGCATGGGTCCTCAGAGTCCGGAGGTCGCGCCAAAGCCACACTCCATTCCTAAGCACTGGAGTGCAGCTTTGGTGCAGCTTCCAGATTCTTAGGATGCATGCATCATTTAAATAGCATACCTCCAAAGTGACCCGAAGCAGCTTTACTTTTGCCTGTGTGTATAGGGCAGTGGTTCCCATCCTGTGGGTCGGGACCCCTTTGGGAGTAGAATGACCCTTTCATGGGGGTCGCCTAAGACCATTGGAAAACACCTATTTAATTACAGTTATGAAGTAGCAACAAAAAATAATTTCATGGGTTTGGGTCACCACAATATGAGGAACTGTATTAAAGGGTCGCGGCATTAGGAAGGTTGGGAACCACTGGTATAGGGCCTATGAGATCAAAAAGAATCCCTACTCTTTCTTGCACGTTCTCACAATATTACAGATTAATTATATTTGAGAAGGAATTGTTGCTTGGAACAATCTGGGATGCAGTGCAAATTAGTACACAATTTATCCGAGATACTCCAATGGCAAATTAATTGGCTGGCTTTCCCACCTATGAAATTTATAGCCTCATTATTTCTAAATTTCCATATATAGATTAAAAATATAGCCAATTAATATAAATTTATAACCTACAGACATGAGTCCCAATTTTTTAGCAATGCCCTACCAGCTGGTTAAATTAAAGGGTTGGCAGTAGAAAGGGTATTATTCAGATATCACACATTTCAAGTGTCTTCTCCAGCTATGGTGAAAAAAATAAGAATATGGAATCCAGCTTCTGCATATTTAAAGCTGCAGCACAACCTGGCAGATCTAAAGCTGCCAGACAATTCAAACAGCTACCAGACCCTATGCAGTGCCTTCAACCATCTTACTGTTACTGTGTTATTATAGTGGGACTGGACATTCCAGCTGGATAGCAGAAAATGATAGATTTTGTAGCAAAATTGTCTTTTGGCACAACTGTGATCCCTACCCATCCAAGTTTTAAAAGCAAGTAATAGGAAATGTAATCCAGAATTCTACAATCTGAAGATGACTGTACCCATTTCTCATTTTTGTTAAATATGAAAATGGCAGTCAAGCAACTCCAAAACATAATCTAAGGAGGGGAAAGTGCTGATGTTAAGAATAAGATTCCTGTTGAAAAATGTAATAAGCTTCTTAACAGTCCCTGAAGCTGATGCAAAGTCACCCCATAGTATTATCTGGTCAACAGTGATGGCTACATACCACACTTTAGAAATTCTGTAGAGTTTGAAATATCAAGACCTGGGTTGATAGGATTATTGCTAATTTAAGGTGATTTTTTTTCTTTATTTGAAGGATTTTTATCCCACTCATTTCAGCCAAAATGAAATGGCAAGTGAATGGAGGGGAAGGGATAGAAATCAATTAATTGTTCAGCAAGGCTTCCCATCTCTTCTCCTTCTGCTTCAGCCTACTAGAATGGTCAGTTAAATATGATGTTAAAGTAAGCAATGGCTTAGTCCCAGTATGTCACCTTTAATATCAATTACTGATAGCAATTTTCTCCAATAAGCAAGAACTAATCATAATAATGTTAATATTTGGAAAGAACAGGGTTGCTACAGAATCCTTTACTGAGTTGGAAAAAAGATGGAAAAGAATGTAGCATAGCTGCTTTTGGTTGTATTTACATCACTGCAGACATGCAGTAAATCAACCTTGCATAATGAATCACTAGCCACCTAACTTTCATAAACTGCAACAGAAATCTACTAAACGCTGCAACAGATGCACAAGATATTTCTACATCAGCAGAACACACTTATCTACAGATCAAGTAATTTACAGATTGCAAGTAAGCTGCTCACCAAAGCTTTATATTCCTGATGAATCTCAGTGTAAGATAACTTGCTTTCTTCTTCGTCATCAAAAACTGAAAAGACAACAAGTTTGTTTTCCTTTCAAATGTAAAAACTTTGCAAAAATCATTCCAAAATATTCTGCATCTCAAAATAACTTCAAATTACATTCCTAGCAGGGTGAGATTTATCTAAACCAAAAGATGTCACCAGATGGGTCGACCAATTGGTATTTCCTAAGTTGCAAATTATTGTGTTTTATTTCCCACTGGGCAAGTCACACTCTCTCAGCCTCAGAGGACAACAATGGCAAACCCCTTCTGCAGAAACTTGCTGAGAAAAATCCTTAGGGTCAGTATAAGTCAAAAATGATTTGGAAGCACACAACGTAACTGCTCATCTTAACTGCTACCATGCTGGCCTCAGAAGGGGAGAAGCAGCAGGCACAGCAACTCCATCATGCCTAGCCCCAAAGGCCCTAGAATCATAGAGTTGGAAGAGACAGCAAGGGCCATCCAGTCCAACCCTGTGCCATGCAGGAAATCCAAATCAAAGCATCCCCAACAGATGGTCATCCTGCCTCTGTTTGAAGACCTCTATGGAAGGAGACTCCAGCACACTCCGAGGGAGTGTGTTCCACTGTCAAACAGCCCTTACTGTCAGGAAGTTCCTCCTAATGTTGAGGTGGAATCTCTTTTCCTGTAGTTTGCATCCATTGCTCCAGGTCCTAGTCTCTGGAGCAGCAGAAAACAAGCTTGCCCCCTCCTCAATATGACTTCCTTTCAAATATTTAAACAAGGCTATCACATTACCTCTTAACCTACTCTTCTCCAGGCTAAACATCCCCAGCTCCCTAAGTCGTTCCTCATAGGACATGGTTTCCAGACCCTACACAATTTTAGTCACCCTCCTTTGGACATGCTCGTTTCTCAATGTCCTTTTTGAATTATGGTGCCCAGAACTGGACACAATATTCCAGGTGGGGCCTGTCCAAAGCAGAATAGAGTGGCACTATTACTTCCCTTGATCTAGACACTATACTTCTATTGATGCAGCCTAAAATCACATTGGCCTTGCTAGCTGCCGCATCACACTGTTGACTCATGTTCGTGTTATGGTCTACTTAGACTCCTAGATCCCTTTCACATGTAGTTTTGCTCAGCCAGGTGTCCCCCATCCTATATCTGTGCATTTCATTTTTCCGCCCTAAGTGCAGTACCTTACATTTCTCCCTGTTGAATTTCATTTTGTTAGCTTTGGCCCAGTTCTCTAGTCTGTTCAGGTCATTTTGAATCTTGATCCTGTCCTCTGGGGTATTAGCTACTCCTCCTAATTTGGTGTCATCTGCAAATTTGATGAGTATGCCCCCAATTTTGTCCTCCAAATCATTGATAAAGATGTTGAATAGCACTGGGCCCAGGACAGAGCCCTGTGGGACCCCACTGGTCACTTCTCTCCAGGATGAAAAGGAGCCATTGCTGAGCACCCTTTGAGTTCGGCCGGTCAACCAATTACAGATCCATTTAACAGTTACTTTGTCTAGCCCACATTTTACAAGCTTGTTTGCAAGAATATAATGGGGAACTTTGTCAAAGACTCTCCCTCCAGCTTAATTCTCAGAGAGAGATAAAGGCGAGGCAGGCATAGCTCCACCATGCCTAGCCGCAGGGGAAGAAGGATCCACCCTTCATTCCAAATGCCACTGCCCTGGTCTTGGAGGGAGAGAAGAACCAGCAGTACCTCCTTCACTTGCTCCCCTTCCCCACTGCCATTCCCTTCTCTTTTGTGTCTTGTATTTTTAGACTGTAAGCCTGAGGGGCAGAGAATTGTCTATTTAACTATCTTCTGTAAGGTGCCCTGAGATCCTTTGTGGCTGAAGAGAAAATAATAAATACTCTAAATCAATAAATAAGTATATAAGCAACAATTCCCAAATTATTGTGTTATAGCATTAGCAATATAGCATGTACATTTCTATACCATTTATCAGTGCACTCAGCACTCCCTAAGTGGTTTACAGTCTGTAAGCCAATTGCCCCCAACAAGCTGGCTACTCATTTTACTGACCTAGGAAAGGCTGGAAGGCTGAGTTGGCCTTGGAGCCTTGCCTGGGATCGAACTCACAACTGTGGCTGCAGCACTGACATTTAACCACTGTGCCACCAGTGCCCCAGGTTCTCCACAATCTTCTAGTCTAGACAATTCAACATACCCCTTACTTTCTTCTCTGAGTGGCTAATGTAGTATTTCATTGTTGTATGACCTTTAAACCAAATAACCAGAGTACAATATTGCTGCAAACTTCATTTAATTCCAAAATATAACACAGTTGGAATATTCTGAATAAGCTGAACAAGGAAATCAGATTACATCATACTATTTACAGACTAGAGTCTGTCATTTTCACATCATATACACGTTAACTGCCCTTGAACTGGTCCCGAGGCCCCCAACTCATGCTGACCCTGTGGGTGAGACATCTCCCAGACCCCTGTCCTCTCTTGCTCTGCTTAGGTCCTGCAGATTCAGGCCTGATTACTGACTCTAGCCATCGGGCATGCGATTTTCTCTACCTTCTATTTTTCCTAGCATTGTTGTCCTTCCTAATGAGTCATGCCTTCTTGTGATGTGTCCAAAGTACGACAGGCTCAATTTAGTAATCTTGGCTTCCAGAGAGAGTCCTGTCTTGATCGCTTTAGAACCCATTTGTTTGGCTTTTTGGCTGTCCATGGGATCCTTAGCACTTTTCCCCACCATCGCATCTCGAATGAGTTGATTTTCTTCCTGTTGGCTTTCTTAACTGTCCAGTTCTCACATGTGTATAAAGTGATGAGGAATCCTATGACTTGGATGATTCTAATTTCAGTACTCAGTTGTTTATCTTTACTCTTTAGGATCTTGTCTACTTCTTTCATAGCTGCCCTCCCCATTCCCAGTCTTTTTCTGATTTCTTGATTGCAATCTCCATTCTGATCAATACTTGATCCAAGGTACAGGAACTCTTTAACTATTTCGATGTCCTCACTGTCTAAGTTGAATTACGCAGCTCCTCCATGGTCATTATTTTTGTTTTCTTTATGTTCAGCAATAATCCTGCCTTTACACTTTCACATCAGCCCTTTTCACATCATATACAAACAGTTACTCGAACATCTAAGCAAAGGCCTGACTTTCAGTCTCACAACACTGATCACAACAAATATAGTGGTTTCATGGGTACATACATGTCATCACACAGCTCATCCCTATGCTGTTTGGCTCCTTTGTGTGTGAGGATCTGTTTCTCTCACAATTTGTCTTCTTCACTTATTTTTTTCTTTCTATCTCCACGGCTTTTCTGTCTATTAATCTCCCACTTCACTTTCTCTCTTTGTCTCTCTCCTCTCCCTTCATATTTTCCTTTTTTATGGAAAAAAAAAGGAAATACATTCCTGACACTCCAAGACTTATCTCTCTT
The DNA here is from genome assembly GCF_019175285.1 of Sceloporus undulatus. Lineage (NCBI taxonomy): Eukaryota > Metazoa > Chordata > Lepidosauria > Squamata > Phrynosomatidae > Sceloporus > Sceloporus undulatus. The sequence continues at coordinate 14,487,643 of NC_056522.1, forward strand.
ACACACACAGGTCTGTTACAGACTGCCAAAATAAAGCTGCTTCGAGTCTCTTTGGAAGTATGCTATTTAAATGATGCATGGGCCCTAAGAGTCCAGAAGCCGCACCAAAGCTGCCCTCCAGTGCTTAGGAATGGAGAGTGGCTTTGGCGCAACCTCCAGACTCTTAGGACCCATGCATCATTTAAACAGCATACCTCCAAAGAGACTCGAAGCAGTTTTATTTTGGCAGTCTGTAACAAGCCACTCACACACACATACAAGTCATTAAGTGCATGTGTACATCCATTTGAAAAATGGTCAATATGCCCAATCCCCCCTCAAAGTGGGGAATTTCAGGCGTATGTAATGAGACGTAACATCCCCAATAAAGACATCACACATGATAACTTTTGTAGATCAGAGACTGAGCTGGTTTACACAGAACTGAACCCCATTACATGAATGAGCCATGTTTTATTTTTTATATGTTTATTGCACTTACATTCCTGCTTTTCTCCCAAAATGGAATACAAGGTGGCTTACAATAATTTTTAAAATATTCAACTAAAAAAATAATTTACAATAGCTAAAAAGGAATTAAGCATCAACATTGAAAACATGATTAAAACACTAAAAACAAAAACATATTTAAAACAGTTTATATATATATATATACACACACACACACACACACACAGAGAGAGAGAGAGAGAGAGAGAGAGAGAGAGAGAGAGCGCATACCATGTCACACACTGCAACTCCATAGTTAACATTCAAAAGCCTGCCTAAATAAAAATGTCTCCATCTGGCAGCAGAAAGACAGGAGGGAAGGAGCCAACCGGACTTTCTGTGGAACAAAGTTCTACATGTTGGGAGCAGCCAAGGATAAGGCTCTCTCCCGAATCCTTACTAACCATGTCTGTGAGGATGGTGGGACTGTGAGAAAGCTGTCAATGCATACCTTGGTTTATATAAAGAGATACGATCTTGGGTTCTTAATGGAAGATGATTAACCATCCATTAAGAAGCCAAACCCTCCCTCCAGTCCATCTCCCCTGATCCAGGCCTTGGAGGTAGAGAAGAACTGCTGGCCCTCATCCCCTTCCCCTCCACCACTCCCTTCTCCTTTCGTGTCATGTCTTTTTAGATTGTAAGCCTGAGGGCAGGGAACCATCCAATTAAAAAGATTGTATGTACAGCGCTGTGTAAATTTACAGTGCTTTATAAATAAAGGTTAATAATAATAATAATAATAATAAATATTAAGAACAAAAGGTTTATGCTCACACACACAGTTTCCCATCTCCACTCCTGCTTTTTCATACCTTGGAAGAAGAGATGGGTCAGATCTCTGTGACATCCAAACATGAACAATGTGATTTCCCTAAACGCAACTTGACGAAAACCAACCAAATATGAACTAAGGTACAGTCAGCCCTTCTTATACACGGATTTGTTATACAGGGATTCAAGCATACACGGTTTGAAAATGTTCCAAAAAAGTATACATTTACCTTGATGTTCCATTTTTCATTAGGGACACCATTTTGCTCTGTCATTATATTTAATGGGACTTGAGCATACACGGATTTTGTTATACACGGGGGATCTTGGAACCAAACCCCAGCGTATAACAAGGATCCACTGTATCAAATCTTGGTTTGTTTTAACCAGAGTTTACCCATAAAAAGCAACACTGTGGTTTCTCCAAAGAATTCTTTAAAATTGGAAGCAAATGCTTTCAACCCCTTTCTCCAGCGAGCAAAAAGAGGAGGCAGAGTATAAGAGCTCAAGGCTCATATACTATTCATGCAACAAGAAACCATGGTTTCTCGTTACAATAATACTGGAGCAGCATGTGCATCTGATAGGGCTTTTGCTACAAAATGCTGAAAAGCACACTCAATAGCACACAGATATAAGGGAAACTGTCATACAGAGCAGGTCAGTGTCACCAAGTGTGGAAGAAAAATATTTTTATATACTGCCTCATATGGAAATCACTGATGAACTATATCAGTAACAGACTTCCCTCAGGTGATATTCTCCTGACATTTTTGGACTACAAATCCCTATCAGTTCCTGCTAACACATCCGATAGAGGAATGATATACACAAGTTACTGTTCAAAATATCTAGAAGATTGGGGAAAGCTCTGACTGGCTTTTCAGGGACAAAGATAGATCTTTCTTAGCTTCCTTACTACATAAGATCCTACACAAAAACTGAACACAGAACTTCCTACATGCAAAGCATGAACTCTGTCAGTGCATTATAGCATCTTTTTTGCAATATGGTAAAAATACAGAACAGGAGATACATGATTTGGAGGTGAAGAAGGGACACCCCTTTTTCAGCATGAGATTAGCCCACATGGACAGTAAGAAAATGCTTAAACAAAGAGGTTACAAGTTTTTTTAAACAGGTTACTGAAGATGTCACAAGCTTTAGACTGAAATCATTTGTGACCACTGATGGCATGGGCAATGTCCCGCAGATGACTGACACACGAACAGCCACATTCCACCCAATAATTTAAAAGAAAGCACCAGGGGATGGGGGTGGGAAACCATTCTCCGTCTACCATTTATTACTAGTCATTCATTCACTGTCAGCCACTGACCACAATTCTCTGCATGGAATAGAATTTGCTGAAAATACAAAACACAGTAAACAGTGATTCAACAAAACAGTGATGAAAAACAGCAAAGAGAAAACCAGCAGCAGGGAATAAACCTATGGTCAACTTCTGGCAGAGTTGTGCTAGAGATTGCTAGAGAGAACATATTAATCGAAACCTCAAATAATCAAATCTGCAAAAGTCAAAGCCGCAAATGTGGAGGGCAAACTGTACTCCATAAAGCTAAAAAGCAGCTTCATATTTTTGTGCTAGAAAAGGAAAAAGTGTAGAAAGATTATGTATCTTGCAGGTATTAAATTGGCATAGAAATTGGGAGAGAAGGCGAATTTCACTGAATTACAGACAAATAGGTGTGTCTGTGAGCGTGTGTGTGCGCCTTCAAGTCGCCTGTCAACTTATGGAGACCCCATGAATTTCATGCGTCTTCACAGGCAAGGAAAGACTCAGCCATGGTTTTGCTAATTGCTTCCTCTGAAATATAGCCTGACGCTGGTTGGCAGTCTCCCACTCTATTGCTACCCAGGGCTGACTCTGCTTAGCTTCTAAAGGCATTGGTGCCCTTAGATTTTTTAGGCCAAATACACCTACACTACAAGCGAATTCCCACAACTCTTGTGCAGCTGCTGGATCCTTGAGTGAAAGGGCAATAGATGGCATTATGGAGAGCATCACTTTCATCAGACCCAACATGGACCCCTAAGCCTCTTCCTCATGTACTGAAGATACCCAAAACAGAATGGGAAATGGCCACAATATAGCCATAGTTCAGCATGCTTCCATTTCATTAACTTCAAAAGGAATCATTAATTATGCATCTGGGGCCTATAATTCTATGTGTACTAATCTCGGAGAAGGAAAATAAACCATATGTCCCCAAAGGAATCAAGAGGATCCTTACTTAACTGGATCATAGAAAATACATTTCTCTTACAATGTAACCATTTTCATTTCCTAGCAGCCACTCAGGAATCTTACAAATTCAACATGTTTAATTTAAAAACAGCATCAGAGAGGAAGAGAGGGGGCAAGCCTGACTTCGAAAGACCCATTTAGGATTAGGACAATTAAGGGAGCTCTTTGAATATACATCACCTATAATAGTATTATAATAGCTATTGCCTCCATCTTTTTTCATTCAGATCTCAATCCACAATCATTTAATTGTGTGTGTGTGTGTGTGTGTGTATGTATATGGCTATGTGCGCATGTGTGTGTGTGCATATGATCTTACAATACTGTAATCCAAGCATCTGAGAAAGGCTGTATCTGCACTGCAGAAATAATCCAGTTTGGCACCACTTTGACTACCATGGCTCAATGCTATGGGATCCTAGGAATTGTAGTTTGTTGTGACAGAGAAGGCTAACACAAAACTCACAAAACTATGGCCTGTCTGTAACAGGCCTATAATTCCCAGAATCCGATAGCATTGAGCCGGGGCAGTTAAAGTGGTGTCAGATGAGATGATTTCTGCAGTGCAGATACAACCGAAATGAATCACAACCCACAGAAGCTGATGCTGAAATAAAACCCTTTGTTGTTATTAGCTGCCTTTGACTTAACCCCGACTCACAGCAACGCTGCGGATGAGCCACCTCCAGACCCCTCTCTCCTCCATTGCTCTGCTCAGGTTCCCTTGATTCAGGCCCATCACCTCCCTAACTATATCCAGCCATTTGGCATGCGGCCTTCCTCTCTTTCTACTCCCTTCTACCTTTCCTAGCATTACTCTCCCTTTTAATTATCCATGCCTCCTCAAGATGTGGCCAAAATACAAGAGACTCAGTTTAGTCATTTTGGCTTCCAGGGAGATTTCAGTCTTGGTCTGTTTGTCTTTTTGAGGCCTCTTCTCCAGCATCACATCTCAAATGGGTTTATGTTCTCCTTCTCCACTTCCATCCCTGTCCAGTTCTCTCAGCCTGCCATGGTCACAGGGAATGCAATGGATGGGGCATTAGTGCTCAGCTGTACATCTTCAGACTACCCTTCCCAGTCATAGTCTTGTTTTGACTTCTTGGCTGCAGTTTCCCATTCTGGTCAATGTTTGCTCCAAGATACAAGGAACCTTTTAACTTTGTCATTATCTCAGTTGGATTCATGTAGATCTTCCCCAGACATTATTTCTGTTTTCTTTATGTTCAGTAACAAGGCTGCTTTTGCCCTTCCTTCCTTCCTTCCTTCCTTCCTTCCTTAGTAACTGTTCCAAGTCCTTGGTGTTTTTGTCCGTGTATCTTAAGGCCACAGATGCTCCTTCCTCCTATCTTCCCTCCTTTTCAAACCAGCTCTTCATTCATTTTCTGCATGGAAGCCGCAGCCATTCTGTTTCTCCCTGTTCTCTTCTGCCTTGGCTCTCGCATGGCTTTAAGGGCCTTCATAGCCCTTCCTGATCAAGGCAGTCAAAGGCGTTGCCCTAGTTTGGTCCATCAACAGGGAGCTGTAATCCTGGGAACAAGTTGAGTTTGCTATCATCTATGAAGCAGAACGGAGCGGCCGTATGACTTCCCTGGACCTAGAGACTGTACTTCTATCGACGCAGCCAAGGATCGCCTTGGCCTTGTTAGCCGCAGCATGGCGCTGCCCCTCCTCCTTCTCCTTACCTTCGCACTTCTGCTCCACGAACTCGAAGATGGGGATGGACCAGGCGGGGCTCCGGAGGAAGCCGGCGATGCTGTCTACCACCCACTCCACCTCGCCCTCCGCCTCCACCTCGGCCGCCATCTCATCGCTCCCTCGCTCCCCGTTTCGACGCCGCTTGCCTCACAAACGACGACGACGACGCAGACGCCGCTGCCTCTGAGGCGCCTCTGTTGCTGTCTTCTTCCGGGGGGGAGAAAGGGCACTGCGCATGCGCGGGGGAGCGGAGGTTGGCCGGTCGCTAGGCTACGGACCAGTTCGGCCTTCCGTCGCTATGGCAACCCTCGTCACAGAAGAGGAAAGCGGGTCGGGAGGAAAGAAGCCCAAAAAAGCCCTGTGCGCATGCGCATCTAGCCTTAGCCCGCACTGCGCAGGCGCGACTTTCCCTCCCTGCCTCCCGGTGTTCACTCCTGTCTCGCCTCTATGCGATGGTTCTCTGAACCTTCCTCCTTTAAACCGGAAGACAAATCGCGCATGCGCCGTGGAAGTGGAACGCGTTGCTGGACCAAGCTGGGGGAGGGAGGGAAGTGTCGGCTGCTGCCACTAGAGGGCGCGCCAACCCCGCAGAGGCTCCAAAGGCCCTCTTTCTTCCATCTTTTTAGTTAGTTTTGATTATTAATTGAATTTATTTTCTGTTTTTTATTTTAAACAATTTAAATTTATCTATTTATTATTTAAAATATTGAATTTATTTTTAATTTTATTTTAACTTTATTTAAATTTATTTAAATTAAAATTTATTTATTTATTATTTAAAATATTGAATTTATTTTTTATCTTATTTAAAATTTATTTAAATTTATGTATTTATTATTTAAATTTTTATATTATATTATTATTATTATTATTGTGCTGTTGTTGTTGTTGTTGTTGTTGTTGTTAATTGCCCTCAAGGGGACGCTGACCTCCCAAGCCCCCTTGAATCCCATTTTGGGAGAAAAGGGAGCTATAAATCCCACACATTAAATAAATAAGTGAAAATATGGGTGCATCTACACTGTGGAAATAACCCAGGTTGACGCCGCTTTAATTGGCGTGGCTCCATCCTATGGAATCCTGGGATCTGTAGTTTTGCATGGTCCTTCGCCTTCTCTGACAAAGAGAGCCAATGCCTCACAAAACTACAAACCAGTCTTCCTACCTTCCTACTGCCTTCTTCTGCCTTACCAAGATGCCTTACTGTCTTTTCTAGCGACTCCTGCCTTCTCATGATATGCCTAAAGTATGACAGTACGGCAGTCCAAGCCCCCCTGGAGTGGTTTGAGCGTTGGACTACAACTGGAGGCCAAGGTTCAAATTCTGGCTCAGCCACGTAAACCCACTGGGAGACCTTGGGCAAGTCACACTCTCTCAGCCTCTGAATGGCAATGGCAAACCCCCTTTGAAGAAACCTGCCAAGAAAACCCTGTGATAGGGTCGCCGTAAGTCGGAAATAACTTGAAGGCACAACAACAACATGACAATGTGAAGTCGAAGGCTTTCATGCCTGGCATCCATAGTTTTTTGTGGGTTTTTCTGAAGATGCCAGCCACAGATGCTGGCAAAACATCAGGAATAAACTCTTCCAGAACATGGCCACATAGCCCGAAAAACCCACAAAAAACTAACAACATGACAGTCTCAGTTTAGTCATTGTGGCTTGCAAGGAGTGTTTGGGCTAAATTTGCTCTAGACACCATTTATTTTGTCCATGGCATCCACAGAACTCTTCTAAAGCACCTCTTCTCAACTGATTCTCTTCCTATCCATTTTCTTAACCTTCCAGCTTTCACAATCATACACACAAAATTGGGAAATGGCACAGATAAATCTCATTTTAGATTTTGCTCACATCACAGAGGTGGGATATATGGAGGGGAAATTGCCTTAATGAAGTGATTTTTCTAATTTGGAAGGAAGCGTCTCCGCTACGGAGATGACATTGTTTTTCTTATCACCACTTTGCATGAGGAATGGGTAGCATTAGGAGATGAGGGGATGCCTTCCCCACAAACACAAATCTGGGGCTGCAGCAGTAAATTTGCTGCCATGGCAAATTCCGATAAAACAAGGCATGTGGAAGGTGTATGCCCCGTTTTTAAGTCAAAAAAGGAGTTTATCACACTAAGGAGATCGGGAGTTTATCCCATGAATATCCTGGAAAAATTGCATAATTATGTGAAAAGATTTAACATAACGTCACACAATAACCCGCCATTAAAGTGGTCACAAAGAAGCATTAGTGTGCATCTTTTTACCTTCTGGACTTCAGCAACAATGTATTTCCAATATCACTTTATTTGCGCAATTGCGTGTGATAATCATTCGCTCAATAACTCGCCATTTTCGCTTTATTTGCGGGAAGCTTTAAATGCGCTTTAATCTCTCTTTAATGCCGAAATTAGCCCCAGTGTGCTAAACTCCAAAGCACACTTGGAAGCATGCAGTTTAGCTTGAAAGTAATATGCATGCTTTCTACTTGCTTTATGTTATTAAAGACAACTCACACTGTTTTGCTGTTGCCTCAGCATCCAAACACAGTGGTACTGGGAGACAGATGGGGTTAAATGGGGTTTCTAGGCTATGTGTTGCCCATCCCTGGAGTAGATGGTGTATGAAGAAATCTTGCAGCACATTTAAGAATGATTTATTTTAGCATCAGCCTTCTTGGATTAAAATACACTTCCACAGATGCACTAATGCTTCACATAACAGAAAAACAGGTCCCTGTTTTGAGGAAATGGGGTGGATAAAGATAAGAAATCAATGTGTACACATGCAGCTTCATGTACTGCCCTAGACTTCATTGCAATAGAAGACTGAAATTAAATAATCATTCTGGCCAAGGGATTCATTTGTGTCTGCAGTTCTGTCAGGGTTTTATTATGCATCCCATCACTGCAAAGCATGTCGTGCTACAACATTGTGTTGTATGGCCCACATAATTAAATAATAACAATTCTTTGCACATTTCATTCTTTGCTGCCATTCAGTACATGTCCAGGACAAAAGGAAAGGATAAGACCAAGTTCACTGAAATAATGAAAAATAAACAAAAGTGATAGGGTATGAATATAATATATATGTGTGTGTCTGCATGATGTGTGCAGACAAACCACTAAAATAATCAGTTATTCAGATTAACACTATACAGTCCAAATTATAAGCAGTATGGAAGAAGATCCATAAGACATACATAATTTCTTGCAGGAAAGAAAATGGTCCAAGGTCTCATCCGATTCTTAATTCAAACAGAAGCCAGACATAGCAGTCTTCATCAGTGGTCAGTTAAAATCTTACGTTGTCCAATATTTCCTCCAGACAAAAGGCCGAAGAATTGGTTTAAAAAATCTTACATATTGATATTCAAAGTACATATATTTACAAAGAACATCAACCCAGCGCTTACTAATGTAAAGGTACCAATCAGGAGAAACAAACAAACTAAGTCCATGATCCAAGATGGCTTTTTATTTTGCATGCAAATGAACACAGGGGAATCATTTCTACCAAATTGTGCCCCCCGGACAAAGTATAGAGCAGCCTTTTATACAGAAGACAGTGCTTAAGCTTCGGGCACCCTCCTTCTGAACTTTCAATAACCCAAATTAAAAAAGTGTGTTCTTAACATTTAATGAGGATGGAACTCTATGTCTTATCACCGAAGACTGATTTATCTCCCTCCCTGTCTGGGTCAGCTTGGCCTTGACTCTGCAGGTGCACTGTCATTGTGCCAAAACTCAGAAAGGGGAAGGTGGGCAGAGAAAGTAAGGTGAAGAAGGGGGGCAACCCAGCCAAAGGAAGAGCAGCGAGAGAGGGGGGGGGGTTATCAAACCCTAACACTAACACTAGAGTATAGATGTATACCAAATAAAAATGCCTCTTCTCCTTCGCTCCTCACAATCTAATGCCAACAGTCAGAGATTATGTTTACATAGTAAGATTTCCACACCAACCTTCATGCCTCATCTGTCATTAATTACGTATCTTGAGTCAAGGCTACAATCTGGTGTGAATTTACAGTTAATGAGCCCTCAAAGATAACAAATCCTTCTTAAAATACTTGATTATATAGGTTCATTGTGGAGAATAATTAAATTAGAATCTATTATGTCACATGTAAAAATAATACTTTCAAACAAATACAGTGGTACCTCGGGATACGAAATACCCAGGTTACAAAATTTTCGGGATACGAAAAAATCCCATAGGGAATTATTGTTTCAGGTTACGAATGTTTTTTCGGGTTACGAAAAAACTTTTGGTGCTTTTTTCGGCTTTTTCGCACGGAATCGCGGCTTTTCCCCATTAGCGCCTATGGCAATTCGGCTTACGAAGGCTTTTCAGGTTACGAAAGCGGCCGCGTTACGAATTAATTTCGTAACCCGAGGCACCACTGTATAACAAATAAGACAAGGGCAAAGAACATAATTCAAAAAGGGAATAGTCAGAGTTAATTAGCACAATGCATTCTACATCATAACCACAGTTCTGCAAATATTTTAAACAAAAACAAACATTCCAAACATGAACACTACAGATTACCTGCATATATATATATATGTAAAATAAATAACAAAATATGAAGACAATAATGGTAATTAAAAGTATACACCATTAGAGAAACCACTGGTAAATAGCCAAAACCAGAAAACAATGAAGAAGAAACTGGCTAGAATACTGTTGTTATCCAGTCTGCGTCTTGATTTAACCATTGGCAATTAGAGTATTTAGTTTGTGGATCCAATACAGTTCTCTTCTTCTCAATTTATTACTCACTTCCCTATTTCTAACCACACAGCAAAAACTAATACTATATCTGTCTTTTCATGCTTAAACTCATAAAAATGCTTCACTAATGGTGCATGCATTTTCTGGTTCTGATACAACTTTCATGTTCACAAATGTCAATCCTTACTTCCTTTCTTGTCATTTGTATATATAATAGATTACAGACGCACTGAATGACTCATATTATTCTTTGTGCGTTGCAAGCAAATAGCTGGTTAAGATGATATTGTATGTTGTCCAATGGGGCACTGTAAAATTTTAACCTACAACAGTTAGAACACACACAGCCATTTCGAAATGGAAACACATCTATTCCCATCTGTAGCAGTATCTGTTGATCTTATAGGGCATCTCATGTTGCTGTGCAGTGGCTTGTTTCTCAAGTTCTGTCCACATTTAAAAGTAATAATGGGGACTTGTTCACATCTGGGAATATCCTGCAACAAAAACCAGTATTTATGTATGATTTCTCTAACTTGAGCAGTAAAGTGAGGCCTTGTTATCTGTGGGCTTGCCATCCACAGATTTAAGCATCCGTGGGTGGGAAGCCCCCATTATCCCCAATGGCAGTGCATGCATATGGCTGCCCTGCCATTAGAAACAAGCCCTGTTGTCCCCAGTGGCAGTGTGTGCATATGGCCATGCTGCCATTATGTAAATGGGACTTCAGGTAGGCCCCCGTAGGCCCCAAACAATGGAGGCTTACCTGAAGTCTAGTTGTTCCTATTCAGTTTTGGGAATCCACAGGGAGGTCCAGAATGGATCCCACTGTATGCATATCCATAAGGGCTAAATGCACAGGCCAAAAAGCCCATGTTCCCCCCGGCCTGGCATCATCCTGTATGCAGGTTGTTGGCCAGACCAGGACTGGCTAGACTGGATACCAATCCAATGGCTTTGATCTGACCCCATCCAAAAAGGCCATTAACAAGAGACTGGCTATTTGCAGTGCAGTTTCCTGGAAACTCCAATGCAACAGCTGGCAGACCACATGGGCACATGTCCCCTTAACCTGCAGCCATCACCACTGCCCTCCCTCTGAAGACCCCAGTCATGGCCTGTGATACTGAGTGTGGGTGCCTGGCCATGTAGTTGAAACCAGGTGCGCCATTCCTGCCCTTAGAACCCGCAGCGAGGCCTTCAGATAGCGTGTGGTTGCAGGTAAGGGGCATGCAGCAGCCCCACAGAGTGGTGGACATGTGAACACACACCTGTTGCTGTGCCAGACCAGGGATGGAAACAAGTCAGAACCTCACGTTGGATATCACAGGGTTGGCCCAAAGTATCTTGCCCATGTGTATGGACCATAGTCAATGGTACAATAGGGCCTCGGTATCCATGGATTCCCTATCTGCAGATTTGATAATCCATGGACGGCAAGCCCATGTTGTCCCCAATGGCAGCGCATGCATGTGGTCAGGATGCAAGGCTGAGTGGACCTTGGAGTGTGGATGCCTGACAGGATACCTTGGGATCGAACTCACAATCTTGTGGCTGCAATACAGGCATTTAACCACAGTACCACTAGGGCACACCTTCACCTGAAGTCACGTTGTCCTTAATGGCAGTACGTCTGCATGCACATGCCACCATTGGGAACAATGGGACTTGAGCATCCCTGGATTTTTGTATCCGCGAGGGAGGGGAGGTCCAGGACAGATCCCCCATGGATACTAAGGTTCCACTATATATCTACTTTGGTGTTGCTTGTTTTCCTTTCCTCATACTGCTATTTATAGTTTGGGCTCTGTAATGTTAATTTGGATAATTGATTATTTTAGTGTTTTATTATATTTGTTATATAGCATTCAATACATGTCCTTCATTTCAGGCACCACAATGTAAAATGATATTCTAACTGGCTGAAGCAGGGGGGAGAAAGTGAAGCAAGACGTGCTCCGACGACCCCTGCTAAAAAGCCATTTGGTTCCACTTCTTCCTGTACACTTTCCATTCAAACTGATCATAATAAAAAGTTTGTGACTTTACAAACTGGCAACTGAATTTGCTTGTTTCCTCTTTTGACTCTGTTTTCTTTTTCATTTTGTGTTGTGTCTTTCAGTTTGTAAACCTGAATGAAGGTGAAAGGGACAGTCTTGTTCATTACTAATCTTATGCAAACCACTCTGAGAGCCTTTTAAAATGAAAAGCACAGTAAAAGGTATTAAATAAAGCTTTGCTATTTAGAGTTCAGACAATACTAACCTTGGAAAATCTTAAAAAGGATCTTGATTCATTGTGGATCTGGCGGTATAAAAGGCAGTATCCCAGCAGTTGGAAGAATCTTTCCAAGGTATGTCCATTTGTTTTCTACTGATATAAATAGGTACATATTTAATCTACAGTTATAAAAGCTGAACAAAGCATCAGGGGTCAATTCTATAACTACAGTGGTACCTCGGGATACGAAATGCGCGGGTTATGAAATTTCCGGGATACGAAAAAGTTGGATTGGCAAAAACTGTTTCG
>NC_056522.1:14505135-14538828 GCF_019175285.1 Sceloporus undulatus
TGTAAATCTATAGTGTAATAAAATATACTGGTTTGTTAACTGGTCAATGAGAGGCTAAGTTAGTTTTACGTTTTAATATACAGTCCGTCCTTGCCTTACGTGGGGGATCCATTCCGGATCCCGCCGCGTAACGCGAATTCCGCCTATGCTCGAGTCCCATTGGAAACAATGGGGCTCACGTGCGGCGGTGCGGGAGTGCGCGGGGCGCAACAAGCGTGCACGCCCATTCAATTGAATGGGACGCGCCGCCCCTTCCGTCCTGCGCATGCCCCACGACTTGAGCACATATGCTCAAGGCTGCGTATGGCACGCCCGCGTATGGCGCGGGCGCGCTGTATAATAATAACTTTGACATAAGCATTACATTGTTCAGGGACATAGCTGGACCCCCCTTCCATTAGAAAAATGAATGATGTGTGTTGCTGCCCTGCCACACCCAAGCCCCATTATAATGGTGGCACTTAGTCTGGACCCCCCCCTTCCTAAAATCCTGGCTACGTCCCTGAGGCAGATCACAGAGGTACTCAATCAGAAAGTGTTCTACCAAAGATAGATTTCTGCACTAGGTCTTTCTGGTTCTCGGTGGCTTTCCATCCCTAGAATTATTTTTCTCTTAAGCAGGCTCATAAAGCTTTTCAGCCCCAAAGGGCCTCATCCAGTATTGACTGGAGGAGTCAATGTGAATGCATGTGTGTGTGCACACGCACACACACACACACACACACACACTTTTCTCACATGCACTTTCCCAGCATGTACATATATCTCAAGATAAAGGAGTAGGGATGGGATTTAAACCTCCCTTCCCTGGCCACTGATATCTGGGTATCACCAAGGTGGGGAGTGAAAGTTTCCTAACACCTCAACAATCTATATATATATATATATATATATATATAATTTCCACTGCTAGTAGAAGTAGAAAAATAGCAGTCATCCCACAGGCAACGTCTGCTCAACCGAGTATGATCCCAAGCACTTTTTCATACCTGATCTAATTTAAATATAATGTTAGAATCGATGCCTTAAAGATCATTAGAGGGAGAAAGGTGGGAATTAAAATTAATAAAGTAATAGTAGTAGTAGTACTATACTATTATTATTTTATCAGAAGTAGTAGTAGTAGTAGTAGTAGTGAGGGCCAGAGTGGTTTAGTGATTTGAGTGTTGGACTATGACTCTGGAGACCAGGGTTCAAATCCCAGCGTTGCCATGTAAACCCATTGGGTGACCTTGGGCAAGTCACACTCTCTGAAGAATCTTGCCAAGAAAACATCATCATTGGTTTACCTTAGGGCCTCCATAAGTCAGAAACAACTTGAAGGCAGACAACAAAGTAGTAATAGTCTGAGGGTGAGATACTATCAGCAGCCCTATGACAGTGATTTCAATCCGAATTTCTGAGAGTTGGGAGAGATTTCCCGTTTACCAAAAACCATCTGGCTGGCAGTAAGCACCAATGAACTTAATTTTATTTTATTTTTTCTCTCAGGAAAAGACAAGGATTGGATTGTGCTGTTAATAAAAATGTCACATCTGTCATTGCAGTTCTGTTGTTTTATTCCTGGGTGGCATTACGGAGGCTGGATTTTTACAACACTGCAATGACAGAAAATTAAATGATGGGTTAAGCATAACTCATATTTTAAAATCAAAATTCTAGAAACTGAGCTATGTCCTTGTACACAAGGTGAGCAGGCTGGTCCCTGAGATGTAGAAGCCAGATTTTCTCCGTCGCTGTTCTCCAGAGTGCTGTATTTCAACCAGTAGAAAAGAGCTGATTATTCTAAAAATACAGTTGATGAGATAAATAAAAACCCATCTGGGCTACACTTAATTAGTTGGGGAAGAAGGAACCAAGAGACCTTCGAAGACATAATGCATACTCAAGTGGATAAGAGGAATCACCACCCACAAAAAAAATTCCAGTGAGGAAATTGGCCAACTACCTAAAACAATCCTGGTGAAATAATAATAATGTTTTATTTATATGCCGCCTTTCTGGTAGGATCAAGGCGGCTCACAACATCAGATAAAACACAACATTTAGTTAAAATGCATCCCGTTAATTCCCTCCCCCCCAACCTTACCACACTAAAATATTATTAAATAAACAACAATTAAAACTATTAAACATTTAAAATAAAATAATGTCAAGCTCTAGTCAAGTCAATTGGTTGAGCCACTTGTCACTTGTAAGTCAAAATATGTAAAAGAAGCCAGCAGCATGTGTCCAAGAAAGTGGGATATTTCAGGGTGAATTAGGAGTGAATTTTATATAGGAACATGATGGGATAATTGGCAGATTTTTTAAAAATTATTTCTTAAGCAAACACTCATGAAAATGCCATTTAATTATATTATAAAATTAGAGAATGCTATTATAAACAGGGATTGGACTGAATGGCCCTTGGATCTCCCCCAACCCTTGAAGTCTATGTATTCCTGAACGGCAGAAAGGGCTTGGATTGGTTGACCCTTTAGGTCCCTTCTAACTCTAGGGAGTTTATCACACGAAAGAGATTGGGAGTTTATCCCATGAATATTCCAGAAAAATCATGTAAATACGTGTAATGATTTCACACAACGTTGCACAAAACCCGCCATTACAGTGGTCACAAAGAAACATTAATGCACATCTTTTTACTTTTGAGATTTCAGCAACAATGCATTTCCAATATCACTTTATTTGCACAATTGTGTGTGATAATCATTTGCGCAATTACTTGCCATTTCTGCTTCATTTGCTGGATGCTTTAAATGCTCTTTAATCTCTCTTTAATGTTGAAAACAGCCCCAGTGTGATAAACTCTTAGAATTCCTTCTTTAGACTACTACCCAACTAGAAGTGGTTGTTATCGTTTTTGTGTGCCTTCAAGTTGTTTTAAGCTGAGGAAAGTTCTTTGTTTGGACCAAACCAACCTTTTAACCATCTCTTCTCCAGGCTAAATATCCCAGCTCTCTAAGTCTCTTCTCATAAGGTACAGTTTCCAGATCTTTCACCACTTTGGTTGCTTTCTGGGCACGCACCAGCCTCTCAACATACTTTCTGAGTTGTGGTGCCCAGAACTGGACACAGTATTCTAGGTGAGGCCTGACCAAAGCAGAATATAGCGGCACTATTACTTCTCTTGATCTAGACACTATACTTCTATTGATGCAGCCTAGGATCGTATTGATCCCAGGACAAGGCCCATTCATTAAACCATTTCCTATCCTTCGAAAACTTGATAATAATAATACAGTAATTATTATTATTATTATTATTTATTTACTTATACCCCGCTCTTCAGCCAAGGCTATCAGAGCAGCTTACAGATCAGTTACATACACATCAATGCCTATATTACCATTCAAACTACCATTTTATTTCTATATCTTTTCTTCTTCTTGGCTTTACTTCGCGAACGAAGATTCAGGAAGGATACTTTCTACAAGCGCATTGATGACGTTGGATGTATCCTTTGAGCCTGGATTTTTCTGGTGGACAGAACTGGCCTCACCCTTTAAACCAGAGGTTCAACTGCTGAGGCCTTGACAAGCATGGACGGTGGCAGTGAGGTCCTCGGGTCGTAGGTTTGAGTAGAGTTTCCTTCTCTTAGATGGTTGACCTTACAGGGTTAGACAAGCACCATCTGCCCGGGTTTGGGATTAGAGTTTTCCTTCTCCTAGGATGGTTGCCATAAGGCTAGAGAGCCCATCCTGCCCTTTGGTGCTCTTGGTCAGACCCTTCGGTTGTGACCTGTCTGGCATGGGAGGCCCTACTGGTGGCTAATATACCACCGCCAGCATAGCTCACAACTTCATTAGGGTACGCAAGCCTCTCCTCCACACAGTCAGAGCATAGCTGGAGGAGAATAGGAGGCCGGAAGATGACAGTTAAGGAGGGAGGAGCCTCTTCCTTCAGGCTAGCCCTGGTGGAGCTGGGTCTGCCTGATCGCTTCCTCTCAGGCCAAGATGACAGTTAAGGAGGGAGGAGCCTCTTCCTTCAGGCTATCCCTGTCTGATCACTCCCTCTCAGGCCGGAAGATATAATTTGTCTTTTAGGCATCTTTGTATTACTGTCAGCCTTCCTTATCCACAGATTTTTTATTCACGAATTCAAGCATCCACTGCTTGAAAATATTCCCCCCCCAAAAGTATACATTCCAAATTGCAAATTTGATTTAGCCATTTCATATAAGAGACACCATTTTGCTATGCCATTGTGTTTAGTGGGGCTTGAGCATCCACGGATTTTGTTATCCATGGGGGTCCTAGAACCAAACTCCAGCGGGTAACAAGGGCCCAGTGTATTCCCAAAATACTCTTTCTTAATTACCTTTTTATACATGTAGCTCTACTGATACTGACTCTTTCCTCCTATTTTGTATCTATACCCATTTCTTTCTATCTTCCTCTCATTTTACTTCCTCACTCTACTTCCTCTTCCTATCTCTCTTGTATCTCTCTACTCTCTCATTCTGTATCCCTACAACCCTCCTTTTGAAAAAAGGGAGATTTTTCCCCCCTGGCTCTTCAGGAATGAGATGAGAAAATTGAATCGATACAACACTACTTTGGACACATCATGAGAAGACATGACTCAATAGAAAAGACAATAATGCTTGCTAACGTAGAAGGCAGTAGAAAAGGAGGAAGACCTCATTATACATGGATAGAAAGCTTGATGGATCAAGGAAACTATGGCCTTGAGTTTGCAAAAACTGAGCAAGGCTGTTGAGGATAAGGTGACTTGAAGGTCTCTTATTAATAGGATCGCCGTAAGTTGAAGTTGACTTGATGGCAGTTAACAACAATCACTGGGAGGTACATCCACACTGTAGAAATAATGCAGTTTGACACCATTTTAAGTGCTGAAGCTCCATCCTATGGAATCCTACAATTTGTAGTTATACAAGGTCTTTAGCCTTCTCTGCCAATGAGTGCTGGTGCCTCACAAAACTACAAATCCCAGGATTCTGTAGGATGCTACACTTGATCTTAGCCAAAAGGCCGAGAAGCGATGTAGGATGGAGCCACAGCAGTTAAAGCGATGTCAAAGTGCAGAACTCTTAAATGCAGTCACACCTTTACCTTCATGAACCTCAGTCTGAATAATGATCAAAACATTATTTTGTGCACTTGATAACATAATCATACATTTAGAGCCAGCATGGCATAGTGGATTGAGTGTTGGATTACAACTCTGGAGACCAGGGTTCGATCCCCGCTTAGCCACGAAACCCACTGGGCAAGGCACACTCTCTCAGCCTTAGAGGAAGGCAATGACAAACCACTTCCAAATAAATCTTGCCTCCCCCCCCCAAAAAAACATGATAGCTTTGGGATTGCCGTAAGTCCAAAGCAACTTGAAGGCACACAACACATACATTTCTCTATAAAAGCTCTATTGAGTTCAGTGTGCTATTTAGTCCTAGCTAAATGTATACAGGATTGCAAAGTCATTTATCTCACTATCTTCTAACCAGTCATGTGATTAGAAACACTCTTTTACCAAAAACCAAAACAAAAGGGCAGATGTCTTTATAGAGATAATGCTGGTTTCTGAAAAGTCAGTATTAATCTCTTTAAACTGCCCTCAAGGGGTCAGTATGGGACTGTTTCAACTTCTTTTTGTCAATTTAAAACAGACAAGAGGGGGAAAGTCCTTCTGTGGCCACATATTCTGCATGTGAGCACAGTTTAAGCTATAAATAGCATTTACTTGAAGCTCTTCAAACAAAAGTCAAAGCCTTCTGCAGTTCCAGAACAAAGATGATATTCCTATGCGCACTACTGGGAATAAGCTCTACTGAGCAGAGTGGGACCTTTTTGAGTTAATATGCGTAGGATTGTGCCCCTAGTCCTTTTCTTTAAAAAGGGAAGAAGAAAAACGCACTTCCATGTAGAGGATCATTTCAGCCACAGATGGAGCTTAGTTACATAATTGCTGTGCCTATAGGCAGGTTTGCTTTAGTAACATTAACATCTGACTTATTTTTTCCCCTCTTTGTACATGAAGTTTATTTTGATTTTTTTTTCAACGCTCACAAAAACAACAGTCACAAAGCCTCACATTACAGTGGCCTCCCACCCAGACATAAGACTGTATACATATAACCTGTTTTAAAAAACATATGTCCTGTATGGTTATACCCTAGTAAACAGCTTGCAACACTATTGTTTTTTGTGGGTTTTTCGGGCGATGTGGCCATGTTCTAGAAGAGTTTATTCCTGACGTTTTGCCAGCATCTGTGCCTGGCATCTTCAGAGAATGCTGGCATGCAACACTGTTTTGTACTTTGTAATGCCGTTCATCACATGGGGGAAATCCTGTGCAAAACGGTGTTTAAAAGGTAGAAAACCCCCACAAAAGCGGGTTGATTTTCACACATGTTGCTAAACTTGTGATGACACGAATGGAAAGTAAACAAAAGCTGCTCCTTTTTACTTTCAGGATTTTCATACTGAGGAGGGAGCTAGCTTGTTTTCTGCTGCTCCAGAGATTAGGACCCAGAACAATAGATGCAAGCTAGAAGAAAAGAAATTCCACCCAAACATTAGGAGGAACCTACTGACAGTAGGAGCTGTTTGACAGTGGAACACACTCCCTAGAAAAGTGGTAGAGTCTCCTTCTTTGGAGGTTTTTAAGCAGAGGGTAAAAGGGATGCAGTGGCTTAGTGGTGAAGACGCCAATTCTGACGATCACAAGATCTAAAGGTTAGCAGTTCGAGGCCCAAGTGCTGCAGGATGGGGTGAGCTCCTGTCACTAGTCCCAGCTTCTGTCAACCTAGGAGTTCAAAAACATGCAAATGCAGGTATAAAATAGGTACCACTTCGGTGGGAAGGTAACAGCGTTCAGTGCAGTCAGTGCAGGCCATGACCACAGGAATACTGTACTCCTCGGACAATGCTGATTCTTCGGCTTAGAAATGGAAATGTGCACAACCCCCTACAGTCAGTTACTACTAGACATTCATATCAAGACACTACCTTTATTTATCTTTACGTTTAAACAGGCTGGATGGCCATCTGTCAGGGGTGCTTTGATACTGTGTTCCTGCATAGGAGGTTTGGATGAATATTGTTTTCTATGGATGGCCCTTGGAATCTCTTTCAACTGTATGATTCTATGAGTATCCTGACCCTGCAGAACCACCATGGTAACAGGGTTCAGGAACCATCATGCCTCTGTGGGGACTTGAATCTGGTTCTCCCCATTTGAACACCAATTACATTTTCTTTGACATCAAACTGTGTAAATTTACAGCGCTATATAAATAAAGGTTAATAATAATAATAATAATAAACTGGTTTTTATTTCCCATTGATTTCAGGTCTTTTTGAAGTGTTTTTATATTCTGAAGCCCTTCTGAGTTTGTTGATATAAATAAATGTTTGGTTTCAGTAATATTGATCTTTATTATTTTCATTATTTTTAGAAATGGGGTGAGAGGCGATGAATTACAGAGATTGGCAACCCTTCTACACAGTTCACCGCCCCAACTAGGCTTGAGTAAGTAGTTTGACTTGTAATTTTTAGATTGTAAGCCTGAGGGCAGGGAACCGTCTGACTAAAAGATTGTATGTACAGCGCTGTGTAAATTTACAGCGCTTTATAAATAAAAGATAATAATAATAATAATAATAATAATAATAATAATAATAATAATAATAATAATAATAATTATTATTATTATTATTATTATTATTATTATTATTATTATTCCCTAGCACTAAGAGACTATTTGTTGCCATTATTTAATAATTTAATTCTGGATAAATATTGAAGTACTGCAGTTGGCCAAGCATACCTGTTTGCTGTTCCACTCCTCATTTTGGATGATTGTGACAATGTTGCACTTAAATACACAGATCCACAGATATTGTGCTCAGTTTGGTTCTCAAAGTGTAAGCATGCTCTTGCAAGCAAATTGGGTTAATATTTTTTCCCTGCCAACATTCACTTTGACAATGTCTAGGAGATGACTCCTTGCAAAAGAGGAAATGCTTATTTGAACTGCTTCAGCAGATGGCCTGACCTAAGGCATGTAAAGAAATTGTGCCACACGACTCAAAACCATCTAGGCGACAGCTTGGCCCCTTGTATCCACATCATGTTCAGAGGAGATCAAAAGAGGTTAACAAAAGGCTATAAGCTTTTATCAGAGAGTATAATAAAAGACTGAAGGGAGTGAGACAGAAGGAATTAATGGGCAGTACAGCAATAAGTCATCAGATATTGAAAGGGCTGCCATAAAAAAAAGTGACAAACAATGGAAATTTTCCCCCTTTGCAAGCAAGGCTGTATCATCATTCAGTACTTTTAACTTGTACAAAGGCTTTACATTACATATTAAGGGTGAAAGAACCCACAATGCAAAACACATGTATTGGGAACAAGTCATATTGATCTGAATGGTGTTACTTGCAAGAAAGTATGGTTCAAATTGTGCCTTGAGATTTGTTTCCTGTAGATCAAGAACCTGCCAAGTCAGGCAGGTTTGTACTGGCCAGAATATTCCAGGGTGCTCCCAGAGTATTCAGGCCCCAAAGCTGCCCCAAATTTCCCACATTAACTGGGCACTCTGGAACAGTGCCAGGTGGTTGTCTACACACGTGTCCTGGCTGTGCCACCAGTGGCATGAATTGCTCAATCTGAGGTCAAAAATGAGGATCCACAATTGATCACATGGAGGGACTCGCATCAGCAACAGCAGGGCTAGCCTGAAGAAAGAGAGCCCTCCCTCCATGCTAACTGTCATCCTTCGGCCTGTGAGGGAGTGACCAGGCAGGCCCAGCTCCACCAGGGCTAGCCTGAAGATAGAGAGTCCTCCCTCCAGTCTATCTGCCTTGGTCCAGGCCTCAGAAGGAGAGAATAACCACTGGACCTCATCCCCTTTCCCACCACCATTCCCTTCTCCTTTTGTGTCGTGTCTTTTAGATTGTAAGCCTGAGGGCAGGGAACCATTTAATTAAAAATAATAATAGTAAGCAGCTCTGATAGCCTTTAGGGCTGAAGGGTGGGGTATAAATACCATTAATTAATTAATTAATTAATTAAGTGGTGGGCAGTACAACAGCACACATGTGTAGACAACCACCTAGTGTCACTTCCTGGAAGATCAAGAGCAAAAGGTAGTTTTAAAAATTATCTTTAAGGCAGGGATGGCCCATATTCGGTGCAGAGCTGGCCTACCCGTGTGAAGACAGTCTGCACTTGAATCGGGACTTTGACCCTGCATCGTTTGGACAGGTTGCGGCAAGGCAAGAAAAACCAATTTTAATGGCCCCTGTAGCCATGCCATTATTTGGACAAAAGACAGAAGAATATCTAAAAATGCACAGTACCATTCTTTTAAAGCAGGTTTTCAGTTAAAAATAAAATCAATTCTGAATGCTTAATATAACTTTAAGATGGCTAGGATGTCTAGTAGGGGAAATGTATTGACTTTTGTTAGAATTAAACACTAGATGCCTTATTATATGTATAAGTGGGAGGGAGATACTGACATATACTTTTGGCTGTGTCACCATGGCTAATGGAGTAGGGATCCTGTAGTGTTGGTGTTTGTTTTGTATATGTGATGAAGCAGATATGTGTCCTGAAGACACATCCCCATTGTGAATTCATTGATTCCTATTTGTGGGCAGCAAGCAGGCATTGTTACCAAAACAGTCACTAGCTGGGTAATTATGGCAGTGTTTCAAAGGATGTTGTGGATGTGCCTGTCATTTTCCCTGCTATTTTTGAATTTCCTGATTCTGTGTTTCTTGCCTCTTTCTCCCAGGCTCTGCATCCATTGGGTACAGAAGCCATTGCATAGTGGCATATCTCCAGTCCTGGTGTATCTCTAGATTTGCTATGGAAGCAGCTGCAACGGGGCCTTTCCCACATCAGACAGAATGTGGCAAACCTTTTTCATACAGCAACACACTCCAGTTGACCTGAAGGAATTTCATAAACGTTTGATACCATAAATACTAATGCAATATTAATAACAGCTGCATGGTGTTGTGCTGTAAACCAAGGCATAACTGATGTGGAATTAAACCTGGGCAAAGAAGTGAGAGTGTTGGAGCCTAATAATTTAGGCCACCATGGAGAAGGGATTTCAGGTTGGCTTAAACGTTAGCTTGATTCATTTTCACACATAGAATACAAATGAAATGTTTAAGCGGCCTCTCATTTCAGTCAAATGGAACTCTCAAAATTCCCTTCCCAGTGCCCTTCTTGGGTAAATGGGGGGCCTCTAGCATTGCCCAGGAGTAGTTCTTGCTTCAAAAAAAGTTATGTGGTTTAACTACAAATTGGATTTCAACAAAATTAGTAACTCTTGATTTAAAAAATTCTTAGATGGTTTGACTAAAACTGTGTTTCATCAATATTGGGTGCCCCCTGGCATACATAATTTGGCTGACTGGTCTACTTCTTGAATTGTTCTTGTCGTTGTGTGCCCTCAAGTCATTTCTAACTTATGCTGACCCTAAGGAGAACCAATCACAGGGTTTTCTTGCCAATATTTGTTCAGAGGCAACTTTGTCCTGGCCTCCCTCTGAGGCTGAGAGAATATGATTTGCCCATGGTCACCCGATAGGTTGCCATGGATAAGCAGTGATTTGAATCCTGGTCTCCAGACTCATAGTCCAACAGTCAAACCATTACACCACATTGATCCCACATGAATACTTGCTTGCTGAATACTGGTTATTAAATAATATTCTCCACCACATTTGAGGTCAGTTAGACAATTTAGAGATTCCATATAGGCTGCGTGGTTCCGATACTTTTGTTCTTCAACACATACTGTAGGTATGACCAAGTTACCCTGGAATGGTATTCTCAACTAGGTGTCTAGGGTGGGCATTGGGAGCAATGTACTGAAATTGTTCCAGTGTTTTCTCTCAAGACATACTCACAAAATAGTACTGGGAATCACTGGTGTGGTACCGACCGCTGAAAAATGGCAGTCTGCCAGGACTTGTTTGTCTGCCAGAGGGAAGCCACAGCCGCCAAACCGTGCGGCTTCCCTCTGGCAGAAAAAGAACCAGTGCAAAGCGGGTTCTTTTTACACTGCAAGGGTGGCGTAACAAGTGCGCCACTGATGCACTCATTATGTAAGTGCTGCGCGGCACTGTGTGGACACCATGCGGTGTTTACGTAACAATGGTGGCGCCCATGTATACAGGGCACCACCATTTTTACACCCATGTCACATGCTAGGGGTGCAGCCGTGTGGGCACTCCACCCTGAGGCAATCCTAGCAAGTGACGAGGGCATCCTTTCGGGCCCATCTGTACCAGGCCACTGTTCACTGTTTTTTATTTCCCTCAGGATTCTGGTCTGTTCCTCAATTTCTATATGAAGACACTGAGGGCAGTCATTTATAGCTTTGAAGCAAGCTGTCACCAAGATACTACAGTACCTTTTTTACTCTTTTCTTGCCTAACATCAAGGAAGCTGGAAATACTCTTGAATGCTGCCTATCTTCAACAACTGACCATATGATGGTGACCTTGAAATGGTGGTACACGCTCAGGTAACCTCTCGGTTGGATTTCTGTAATGCGCTCTACATGGGGCAACCCTTGTACCAAACCCGGAAGCTTCAGTTAGTGCAGAACATGGCAGCCAGACTGGTCACTGGATGTTCCAGGTCCAGCCATATCACACCTGTTCTGCGAGATCTACACTGGCTGCCTATTCGCTTCCGGGCACAATACAAGGTGTTGGTTATAACCTATAAAGCCCTAAATGGCTTGGGCCCAGGGTACTTGGAGGACTGCCTCTCCCCATATAGTCCGCCCCGCACACTCAGGTCTACTGGGAAGCAATTTCTGAGGGTTCCACCCTCGAAATGCTCTACAACTGCACAGAGGGCGTTTTCTATCTCAGCCCCGCAGTTATGGAATTCGCTTCCCAAAGAGCTCTGCTCGACCCCCTCCCTCGACCAATTCAGGAAGAGAATCAAAACCTTTCTCTTCGAACAAGCTTTTCCCCAGTTGTAATAGCTTTTTCTCCCCCCTCCTTTTGCACCTGCACTTTGGCTAGTTTTTGTAAGGTTTTTAATCTGTGTTTTTAATTCCTTGTTTTAATCTCTGATTTTGTTTTATATTGTATTGTTGATATTTATCGTTTGTTGCTCTATGATGTTGTAACCCGCCTTGATCTCATGGAAAGGCGGGCTAGAAATAAATAATTTATTATTATTATTATTATTATTATTATTATTAACAAGCTGGATTTAAACTAACAAGACAGAGGTGCTGCTGTTCTATAAGGAGTTGAGCTCCTCTTAGACTCTGCATTACTCCTAGACACTGAGGTGGTACAGGTTGTGTTTTCGATAACTCCATAGAACATGGCAGCTCCAGCCCTTTCTGAGATGGCCAGACTTAGCAACATTCATCCATGCCTTAGTTATATCACATCTTGATTCTTGCAATTGTTCTACATGGAGTTATCCTTGGAAAGAGTCTGGAAGCAGCATGTGGCCACTAAGCTGCTAACTGTTTATGGTACTTAAATCACAATGTGTGTGTGTGTGTGTTCAAGTCACCAGTCAACTGATGGCAACCCTATGAACTTCACATGGTTTTCCTAGGCAAGGAATACTCAGAGGTGGTTTTGCCAGTTTCTTCTGCTGCTTCACCTGATATTAGTTGGCAGTCTTCCATTTAAGTACTAACTAGAACTGACCCTGTCCAGCTTCTAAGGTCCAATCCACACTACAGAAATTATCCAGTCTGAGACTGCTTTAACTGCCCTGGCTCAGTACTATGGAATTCTAGGAACTGTAAGTTTTGTGAGACATTTAGCCTTATCTGTCAAAGAGCTCTGGTGCCACAATAAACTATAATTCCCTGGATCCCGATCACGGAGCCAGGGCTGTTAAAGTGGTCTCAAACTGGATTATTTCTGCAGTGTGGATTGGACCTTAGATCAGAACTCAGATCTAAAAGACCTGCACAGCCTTCTTGTCCAGTTCAATGGCTCTCAATGGCTCAGGGCCTGTCTATTTACAAGATCACCTGTCTTGTTATGAACCTGTCCAGATGTTCAGAAAATACATTCTTGAGAATATTATCACCTGGGAACACTTGCTTAACGCAGACCAGAGCTTTTTCCTCTGCTGCTCCCAGTCCCAGGTTGTTAAATGAATTGCAATCACTTTGAATTCTAGCTTCTTTTAGGAAGGGTGTGAAGATACATCAATTCAAACTTACTTTTTAAATTGCTTGGATGTTTACTGATAGAAATAATGATTTTTATGTCTTTTTTAAAAATCCAATTTTCTTTTTAGCTGCAATTTTAATAATCTTACTGGTTCACTTGTTTTTAAATGATGATGCTGGCTGCCTTGAATACTACTTATTTAGTAGAAAGGAGGAATTACGAATGTAATTTAAAAAGCAGCTAAGAAACTGCCACTGCTGCCCACCTCCTCAGAAGGTGCCTGAGGCAATTGCTTCACTCTGCCTAATGGCAGAGCTGGTCCTGAATGCTCCCTCCCTCCCTTCCCATCAGATTGCATCATGAAAGCAACACTCATCATGTGAGCAAAAAGCTTTTGTAAACTGAAGTTTCCATCCAGTACTTGAATGGAGGAAGGGAGCGCAAATCCCTGTGGCTAAGAAACCATCTAGACAGCTGGATTATTCCAAATTTTCCTCATGGATGTTCAACCACTCTGAAGGCTAGTTCTGAGTATTAAGCGTCTTAAGAGATTTCTTCTTATCACATTCTATTTTTAGCTGAATATCCCACTGCCTGGACAGTCCTCCTTCAGTTATTGCTTTGCAGGTATAAAGCAAAAAAAGTTTTAATGCTTAAGTGCACTGGCAGCACTGAATACATCTTGGACTCAGAAGGCATCTTCTCAATATTCTACCTTTTTGGGGGGCAGAATAACTGAATAACTTTTAAAATGGTTTTTAACTGGTTTAATTTTTTTATCACCTTTTCACTTTGTGTTTTGTTAATTTTAAATATATATTTTTAAAAATCTGTGTAAACTGCCTTGAGTCGAGAACTGGGGGAAATGGCAGATATAAAAATCACAATCATCATCATCACCATTAATTAATTCAGCAGGGAGACAGGAGAGGAGGGGATGGGATTTTGCCCTTCGCAATAGGCTCAGGCAAAAGTAAACTGCTGCAACCTCTCCTCAATAAAATTTGCCATCAACACTATTGTTTGGCCACATGTCTTCTTGTTTTCATCTGTGAAATGATGGAGGGTTTGCTACTGGGATGGCCAATTTTCACCTGTCAAGCCAAACCAGAAGTCAGTTACAGTTTTAGGTAATGCAGGGGTATGCGTGTAGAGAATTAATATGGGCAAACCACTGCTCCTAGTAGCCAAGTTCCTGTTTGCAGCTTGGCCATTTTGGGGCAAACAAACAAGCAAAATCACCAGAATTTTTTGGGGGGAGAGACTGGAGTGTGTAGAGATCTTGGAGAAGCCTGGGGGACCTCATAAGTCCACAGATTGCATTTCCCCCACTGCTGCTATAGAAGGTTACAACTGGGAGGAGGCGATTAGGCTAAAATGACTTCAGGGTGGAATAAATATAGGCTCGGGACAGACCTCCCCAAAAGGCCAGACTTGACGTGGCCTGTTTCCCTCCGGAGGGACGCTGCACATGCAGCGACCCTCCAGAGTAAAAACAATCTGGAGAAACCAGGTTCTTTTTGGGTCGACGGGCAGACGTCACGAATGCACCAATGGGGCACTCGTAACATAAATGATGCGCCGCGACGTGTATATGCTGTGCATTGCTTACATCAAGATGGCGGTGCCCATGTGGACAGGACGCTGCCATGATGCCACTGCCGTGCCATGCTAGGGTTAGGGACCATGCGGTTGGTGCACAGTCCCTAAACCTACTATCGCCGGCGGCACACCACTTTGGGACCGTCTCTCCCAGGCCTAAGTTAACCTTTCCCTACAGATACACTTTAACCTCATAATTCAAGCACAGCTTTGAGATGCAAAGCTAAATCTTTGGAGATCATTATGCTAAACCTTTACTGAGCATTGAACAACATGCTACTTTAAATTCGAGTTTCCTGCCAAAAGTGGCCCTTTTTAAAATTGCTCATTCTTTCAGTTTAATGTCTGCACCTAGGAAACTACAAGGTAGGAATCATGATGCTGAGCACTGTCTTATCCCTCTCCTCTCCAACAGCCAATAATATTCTCCATCAAACATGTTTGATAAGAGCTTTTTGGACTAAGATACTCCAGCTCTTGCGATGGTTGTTGCTGCTGTATACCTTCAAGTCATTTCTGACTTATGGCGACCCTAGAGCAAACCTATTGTGGGGGTTTCTTGGCAAATTTGTTCAGAGGGAGTTTGCATGGCCATCCTCTGAGGCTGAGTGTGACTCACCCAGTGGGTTTACATGACAGAATCAGGTTTTGAATCCTGGGCCCCATTTACACTACAAAATAATTCAGTTTGGAAACTGGGTTATTTCCCTGTAGTTCAGGCTTGCACCAATTTTTGGACAACCAAAAAGCCCATTTAAACTAGTGCATTTGGAATGGATCCCTTAGTGGTTCTATTTTTTAGAACTGCAACAATCTGCATCTCCAATAGTGTGAGTAAGGTATTGAATCGCTTCAGTTCGTGCAGCCACCATTCAGGAAATGGAGGCACTTCCATTTTGACCTGGAATGGTAGTGAATGAGAACTTCAGAGCGGATTTAATGTCACAGAGAGATTCACTGCCTTAAAACGTAGTGGGAATGGTAAGTCGATTTTGAATCAATTCACAGATGTGAACCTCTCCCTGTAAAAATCGTAAGTGTGACTGGCCCCCTGGTCTCCAGAGTCATAGTCCAACTCTCAAACCACTATGTCACACCTGTTCTCTTGTGATAACAGGTGGTATACTTTCTTTTCTCGCCTTTCACCAAGAAGATAAACCAGAGTTGATTGTGCACAGGTATTTGTATTGTTAAGGCAGACATCTTGCCAGTGGAGCTGAGGAGGCCTGGCTGTTGTGGAAAGAAGCTGAAACTGAGGACACCTGAGTTGCTGAGACTGTGTTTGGTTCCTCCCCACTGCAGGTATTGTTAAGGCAGGTATCTTGTCAGAGGCTCTAGATCAGTGGTTCCCAAACTTTGTTCCGTCATGTGTTTTAGATTTCAACACCCAGAAGCCCCAACCAGCTTGGCCAACTGTCAGCAATACTGGGATCTGAAGTCCTAGAATTCCAGGAAGGGGCACCTCAACCTTGCATTGCGGTATCTTTGAGCTGTATGTAACTTATATAGATGCCACAAGGCAGAGCTGTCCATTTCTAGGTGTGGGGTGAAGATTACACTCAGAACATTGCTGGTAAAAAAAATCCTCACATTCTCCAGTTCTGCAGCTATAATCCATCCCAACTTGCTTATATTTTTTTCTTTTAAATGTGAGGTATCCTGCTAGTGGATCTAGACCCTGTCAGATTGACCCTGTCAGAAAACAGTTTTATTGATCAGACCAGAAGAGTACTAGCTGGCTTACCAGGAAGGCTTTTTCATGAAAATGCTAGAGACAAGAGTTCCAGAAAGTCACTACAGAAAATTCATCACTGAGCTTAAAATTGCAGAAAAGCATTATGGGCTCCAGATAAAACATGTAATCCACTCTAATCACTGGGCAAATGTTTATATTCTCAGCTATTTTTATTCAGTCTTTTCCCTTGCTGCATTTGGAGCCATTAAAAAAAAATTAAATGCCAGATTTTAGTTCCTTGCAACAATTTCTTCCGACTGCGATATTTCTCAATTTTGCATCCTTATTTTCTTCCTTTGTTCTAGAATTTAACAGGACATTAAATATTTACCATTACTGATATGTCTCCTTCTTTGCATGATATACGGCATATTTATTTTGTCCTGTAGATTCTCAGTGTTTAATTCATAACTTTTCTTCATCATTTGGGCTTCTACTTCTCTAATTTCACTTGTCCAGTTTCTCAGTCAATGCCATCCCCATGTGATGTAAATGCTTTTCCGTCTTGTCATTCTGTGGCTTTTTTACAGCTTGTTTTTGTTGAAAAACTGGCTGCCACATTTTCTTTAAAAGGAATCTAGGCTGAACTGAACACTTTCTGTGGTGTTTCCAAAATCTTTCTAAAATATAATAATGACCTGAGGATACTGTTTGGGGGTCATAATTATGAGGGATACAAAGACTAGCTGTGGAATAATTTAATTTTCTCCTACTGTTGTCAATTTATTTTTAGGCGCTTTCATTGTAAATCTATTCTAGGCCATTTCACACACCACTAGTTTTTTTCTGCTCAACACTGTAAAACTTACAAAGGGTTCTCTAAAAGAGGGCAAACCAGTTCACTTCTTCATCTGAGCATGATTAGACTGGCTGTCTCCATGAAGTTTAATTCTCAAGGGGAGCTGGCAATTTCTAAATGGTAGTGCAATGAAGGGGACTTACGTCTTTTTGTTTCTTTTAATCAAATGGAGTAGATTTACATTTCAAAGTGACTTTCAATGGGTTCGTCAACAAAAACTAAAAAAAAAAACCCACATGATTACCTGGTGAGGAAATGTGTGTGGTCTCCTGCTTCTGGATCAGACTAGAAATTACCTTAAATGTGTATTTGCTGCTGAAAACAGCCCTGGCACACACTGGGTTACAATTCTTCCTCTTCTCCCTGTAACATCTACTGAAGGAAACGTGATAGAAGGCCTCTAGGTTGGCATTTAGCTCACTCTGCTCACAAGACAGGGCCAAGATGCTTTGCAGCCTGAGACAAAGGACAAAATGGCATTTCCAGATTCCTAACCCACTTAACCTTTCCACTTACAAAGATCTTACTTCAATGTGGGTTGTCATTGTTCTTGTTAACTGCCTTCAGGTATATCCCAACTCATGGCAACCTTGTGGATGAGACACCACCAAGACTCCCTATCCTCCACTGCTCTGCTTAGTTCCTGCAAATTCATACCTGTGGCCTCCTTAATAGAATCCATCCATCTAGCATGCAGTCTTCCTCACACTTTCTACATTCCACCACCTTTCCTAGCATTATTGTCTTTTCCAGTGAGCTGTGCCTTCTCATGATGTGGCCAAAGTACAAAAGCCTCAACTTAATCATCTTGGGTGATTTCAAGCTTTTTTTTTTCTAGGACCAATTCGTTTGTATTTTTTGGTGTCCATGGTATCCTCAACACTCTTCTTCAGCAATACATTTCAGATTAATTTATTTTCTTCTTATCCGCTTTCTTCACTGTCCAGCTCTCACACCCCTCAATGGTGATGGGGAATACAATAGTTTGTACAATTCTAACTTTCGTGCTCAGTTGTATATCTTTCCTTTAGGATTTTTCCAAGTTCTTTCATAGCTGTCCTCCTCATTCCTGTCTTCTTCTGATTTCTTAACAGCAATCTCCATTCTGATCAATGTTTGATCCAAGGTACAGGAACTTTTATACTATTTAAATTTCCTCGTTGTTTAGGTTGAATTTGTGTAGATCCTCCGTGATCATTATTTTTGTTTTCTTTATGTTCAATGTGTGTTATCTCAAGTCGACTGCAACTGAGGGTTGCAATCAGCTTGAACCACTTATGCCATACAGGTTTCCAGGTGCAGCAGCAGGTAAGATCTGATGGGGGGCATCATAGTGATCTATTGTGAGTTTATTTCCATATTGAGGTACCCTGTGCAACAATTTCCAAGGTCTGAGTGTATACACCTGGCAATAGGGCAGATGGCAGGGAATGGCGGTGAGATGTTTGATGACAGAGCTGTACGTATTTGATACCCTTAAATGTTGGATGACATAGCTATCTGTCTGCTACCTTCATCGGAGCATAGAATTGGAAGAGACCACAAGGGCCATCAAGTCTAACCCCCTGCCATGCAGGAAGACACAATCAAAGTTGCAGTGGGGACTTCAACCACTGGTTTCCAGGACCCGCTGCCTGAGGCTTATCTTACTGTAGGACCAGCCCTGGCTAACCTTTGAGAGGTGTTGAAACTGGTGACTGAAAGTGGAAACTGGCAAAGAGATCATTTGGTGCCACAGGAAGGTTTCTCCCTCTTAACACCTACTTTTCTATAATTCAGTATGTGTGTTTTATTACTAAAATGCATGTTTCATTGTCCATAAGTTAAGAAATCGTTTGTGTCAATAATCATGCCTTTGTAATTCTTTTTATTTTCTGGTACAGTATTTAATTCTACACTTTTTCATTTTTGCTGCTATTTCTGTTTGTGGTACTCCCAGCAGGCCTGATTTTAGAGGTTGCTTCCTGATAGCCACCACTGCATTTGCCTATAATAAAGTGGATATCTTTGGATGGTCAAATTTCCCCAAAAATGTCCTGGATTCTGAGGGCATTCTGGAAAAATGAATTTTTGACTAGTTGTCACCAAAATCAGTTCCACTACTATTACCACTCGGTGAAGAATGACAAGCTTCCTGAACCCTAAATGAGTACAAATGTGGGTGTTGAAAAATGAACTCATTTACCCATTCATTACTCATGGCATTTGTTTCAGAAGAAATTAAAACTGAATGGGATGAGTCCCATTTAATGCAATTTTAAAATCATTTTGAAACAAATCCTAGGATTGCAAAAGTGAAAACTGGAGAGGGCTGCTCTTACTTTAATAGTTGTACAAGGAAATTTCATCTATTTTTGTGACAAGCAACACCAGCTGAAATGTCTTCTAAACAGCTATTGAAGGTACAGGAGCCCTCTCTAGTTTCCATTCTCTGTTGTGTATGCACACGCCTTCAAGTCACCTGTTGACAACACCATGATTTTCATAGGATTTTCTTAGGTAAGAAGTACTCAGAGGTAGTTTTGGCAGTCTCTTCCACTGAAATATAGCCTAGAGCACCTGGTATTCTTTAGCAAACTCCCATTCAAGTAGTAACCAGTGCTGACTCTGCTTAGCTACCAAGATCAGACTGGCAACCTAAAAATACACCCATCATTACTAACTGACACAGACAGACCAAAGTCCTAACTTGGAGCTGTGTAGTATAAAATCTTCACATGTGGAGTTACACATTAATGGTACAGTACTTAATTCAACTTTGTCAATATTTCAGAACAGAACCAAGACAGCAAATGTACAGCCAAATGCCAAAACATACATGCATATTGATGAGCAATGTTACTGGATGCACAACTGTTTCCATAACCTTTAACTGAATGTGGGCATTACAGTTCTCATACCTGGGACCAAATACTAATAGGAATGGGTACTGCAACCAAGAAATTAGAAGAAGATTAAAAACGAAGAGGGTGACTATGAAAGAACAGGAAAAGATCCTAAAATGCAAAGATATACAACTGAACACAAAAGTTTAGAATCATACAAGCCACTGTATTCCCTATTACCATGTATGGTTGTGAGAGCTGGACAGTTAAGAAAGAAGACAGAGAGAAAATTCATTCCAGATGTGGTGCCGGAAAAGAGTGTTGAGGATCCCATGGACAGCCAAAAAGACAAACAAATGAGTCCTAGAGCAGATCAAGCCAGAGATCTCCCTGGAAGCCAAGTTGACAAAACTTAGGCTGTTGTACTTTGGGCACATCATGAGAAGGGAGAACTTATTGGGGGGAAAATAATGCTAGGAAAGGTGGAGGGAAGTAGATAGAGAGGAAGGTCACATGCTAGATGGATGGAGTTTATTATGGAAGTCACAGGTATGAATTTACAGGAACTAAGCAGAGCAGTGGAGGACAGGAAGTCTTGGAAATGTACATATGCATAAGGCACCAACAGGATTCTGGCCATCCAATCAGGACTATCAAGTGATCTTCCAAATTTCAAAAGGGTAAAAACTCAAAGGATGCCAGGGACTCTATGGCGCTCCCATGTACTGCTTTGCTCTTGTTTTTGTTTTATGGTTGGTAATTCTAGGCATAACACATTTTGAGGTAAATGGCAAAGAAAGATATGAACTGGGTTAGCTGGATGGTCAGGTTAACTGGCTTATCAGGATGCACTATAGAGTTAATCATTGCAGATACATCAATTGCAATCTTTGTTTAAAACAAACAGCAAGAGATGTACAGTTGGTCCTCCTTATCCACGGATTTTTTATCTGTAGATTCAAGCATCCATGGCTTGAAAATATTTTTTTAAAAGTATAAATTCCAAATAGCAAACCTTGATTTTGATACACACACACATATATATAAGGGACACCATTTTGCTATGCCATTGTAGTTAATAGGACTTGAGCATCCATGGATTTTGTTATCCACGGGGGGTCCTGGAACCAAACCCCAGCGGATAACATGGGCCCACTGTATTTTTATGCCATCTTTTGGGGTACATCTTTGCAGATTTAGGAAGTTAGGAAACTGTTTTGTACCAGCTCAAGCAATTTGCTCATTTAGCCCAGATCTGCCTGTATACTGATTGGCAGAGGTTTTCCCCATCACCTGCTACTTAATCCTTTTAAATGGAGATGCCACAGATTAAAACTGGATTCTTCTGCATGTACTTTCCCACTAAGTAACATTTAAGGCCTGCTTAAGATTTTTTTTCTTGCTAATAATTAATCCATACAAAAATTTCATAATGCACACAAACATAGGTTTGCTCCGTCTACAAATATATGTGTTGCACATATACATCTAGATGGCCAATGGTAGTAGCAGAAAAGTATTAACAGTTCTTGAAGCAATCTTTCATAGCTTTATTCTCACTCAGCTGTAAAACTTAATACAGTCCAAAACACACTGCAGAAATAATCCAGTTCGAGACCACTTTAACAGCCCTGGCTCAATGCTAGGGAATTCTGGGAACTGTAATTTTGTGAGACATTTAGCCTGCTCTGTCAGAGAGCACTGGTGTCACAATAAACTACAATTCCCAGGATTCCCTAGCACTGAGCCAGGGAAATTAAAGCAGTCTCAGTGTGTTTGGGGCTATTGGCACTGGATAGACGGGCCCTATGGGGCACCATCGTGGTGTGCGAGGGGTGGCGCTTCCAGACGCAACTCGCCCCTTGCACATGATGAGGGCGTCAAAATGGTGGCACCCTGTAGATACAGGCACCGCCATTTTGACGTGATGGATGCATAGTGTCCGCACGTCCCAGCACCTTTGTGACACTGCAAGTGCACCATTGGCGCCTTGCGGCGTCATAACAGCACCGCAGAAAGAACCCGCTTTTT
The DNA here is from genome assembly GCF_019175285.1 of Sceloporus undulatus. NCBI lineage: Eukaryota > Metazoa > Chordata > Lepidosauria > Squamata > Phrynosomatidae > Sceloporus > Sceloporus undulatus. The sequence goes on from NC_056522.1 coordinate 14,527,285, forward strand.
GCACGTTCTTTTTGCTGTGCAAGGGAGCTGCACGGTTTGTTCGCTGCGGCTCCCTCGTGCAGCAAACCAGGGCAGCGGCAGACCGCCCTTTTTGGGCAGTCTGTATCCCACCATTGTCTCCCTCATCAGCCACATTCAGAACTGCCAAAATTGTACTGCTATTGCCTAAGCAGATTGAGTATGGCACAAGTTAGTAGTCACCAGCCACAAAAGACAATCATTGTTTGCCAAAACAGAATTCCCATGTCATTTCAGTATTAAAAATAGGAAAAACCCCAATAATAAATATATATTTGAAGTTTAATATTTATAGGGAAGGTTACAGAAGTCCACCTACTGACCTTTCTAGATTTATTTATAAGCTCTCCATAGCAAACCTAATTAAAATGCTAGTGGCCAGCCTTGCAGAGAAGTACAGAATGCATACCAGCCTATTACCAGTTTGGTTTCTTGAACAGGATTGTCAGTTACAGTGGCCAGCAGTGAGTGTGTTACAGCCTCAACAAGGGACTCCAGGCTCAGAGCACTCCCTTGATCAAGCTTCTCCTTTGAAACCATGACTAACAAAAATTGCGTAATTCATAGGGAGTCTTCCACTTTGACAAACAACTGTTACACTCCAAAACCTATTTTTAGTACAGTATTTAACTGAACTTTCTTATCTGAAATTTGATTCTATTTCCTGCTACCTTTCTCTTCAATGACAGAAAAGTTGTTTTCATTGCCATTTATGAAATATTTGAAAATGCATTTAGCACATCTATTTTATTTATTTAGCACCATGGTGCTTTACAAGAAAAAATAATAATAAATAAAAGCAGTTCCCTGCTCTCAGGCTTACAATCTAAAGACACAGTGTATAAGGAAAAAGGAGGGCAATGTAGGAAGGATTAAGTCCAGCAGATACTGCCTCTTCTTTCCCTCTGGAGGGTGGGCCTTTCATCTGCTTCTGGGCTTTGGCATGGCAGAACTTGGGCAGTGACATTTCTTTAGCAATTTTACTGCTATTTTACCACATAAGTAAAGGCAAAATCAGGTGCCTGCCCCAAGTAGCTTGCAGTCTAAATTGGATGGAAGGGAGGTTGAAGTTTATCACACTGGGGGAAAAGACAGAAGCAGAGTGGGATGCTCCCATCAATATTGCACGATTTGGCAAAGATTATCAAATATTCTGTGATTATCCTGTGAATAAAGAGGAATTATAGCACTGCTCAGCCCAGAAAAAAGTGAAATGCACAGATATAGGATGGGAGACATCTGGCTTGACAATAGTGCATGCAAGTAGACCACAAGCTAAACATGTAGAGGACAAGCTAAACATTAGCCAACAGGTGATGCAGCAACTAAAAAGCCAATATGATACCTGGCTGTATCAACAGTATAGTGTCTAGACTGGGGGAAGTAATAGTACCACTCTATTTTACTGTGTCCAGTTCTGGGCACCATAGTCGACAATCTGGACCATATCCAGAGCAGGGCAACCAAAACAATGAAAGGTCTGAAAACCATGTGCTATGTGGAGCAGCTTTGGGAGTGGGGTATGTTTAGTGTGAAGAAGAGAAGGTTAAGAGATGATATGTTTGAAGGGATGTCATATGGAGGCTGGAGCAAGGTTATTTCTGTTGCTCCAGAGACTAGGATAAGAAGCAATGGATTCAAGCTACAGGATGGCTTGCCGTCCATGGATAGTGAGTCTGCGGATACGGAGGGCCCACTGTAATTAAACCATGTGTCACTGTGGCCAGATCAGATAACTCTAGGAGCAGGTACTGTGTTCACACAAAACATTATCTGTGCAAATGCAATCAGGGCCACTGTTGCTCAAAATGCTGGGGTCCTGGGAGGACTCTCACTAATTAATATATGTTTAGGGGAATTATAGTGTTAGCTCAAACAAGAATTATAGCATAGTCAAGGTAACAGTAGCCTCGGGATTAGGGTTGCCATAAGCGAAGACCTCCAAACCGGGACAAATGTAGGACAACATATCAAAATGTAGGACTTTTTTTTTTTAAAGTCCTACATTTTGATATGTAGGCCTCGCCAGGGCCTGGGAGGGAGCGTCTCTGCAGCCAGAGCTCCGACCGCAGAGAGCTTTCCCAGGCCTCAGTGAGGCCTTGGAGGACCCCGCGGCCACAAAGAAGGCACGCGCGGGGGCGGAGGTGGCCGCAGGTGGGGCAGTCCCGGTTTTGGCATGAAACCGGACCAGGACTTGGCTGGCACTGCCAAAAGCGGGATTGCCCCACCTACAGGCGGGATATGGCATCCCTACTCGGGATGGCAACCCAATTATACAAGGTCTGAACCACACAGAATTTCAGAGACAAATCCAAATAGGTTTTTGTATTTTTATTAAGGGAAATACATAATAAATACACACACATGTAAGTACACATATGCTCATGCACACATATAAGAGCTAGGGAAGCAAAGGTGTGGGGGATGTTGAATAGGTTTAAGGCCTTGCTAATGGTGATATGTTACTGATGTGGATCTTGATTCCAACTGATGGAGAGTCTGGAATGGAGAAGACTCAGCAGCCACTGTGGCAAATGGGGTTAGCCAGCATATTGAAGAGCCTAGTTAAGTAAACCGACAGAGTCCCTGTCTGCTTGCACACTAAACCAAGACCAGAGAATGACTGTTTTACTAGCTGTATATATACCCAAAATTGTGTCTTGGGGACAGAAACCAAGACTTGAAAGGATTAAAAGCTCTGCTAGATAGTGTCCCAGGAAAAAAGAATGGTTTGGGACTGCAGCAAATGGTCAGATGATTAGTGAGAATGTGCTAGACAAAGGGATTAACATTCCTGGCTGGAGTGTTCTTGTCCCAGGTAGTCCCAAACAATCACCTTCTTTGGCCAGAGTCCTCTTACTACCTTCTGCAGATAAAGAGATTGCTGTGGAGCCTTGGGGAATCCCATCATGTTGGGAACTGTCCGGGAAAGCTGCCAAGACTGCTGACATGCCCTCTCAACCCCTGCCCATCATGGCTGGCCATCCAGGAGGGTGATGCCTTGATGGCATTTCTTACACGTGTCATCAATGCATCCCTTATGGAAGGTTGTGTACCACCTGCCTTAAAGGAAGCGGTTGTTAGACTGCTTCTGAAAAAACCTTCCCTGGACCCCCTGGACATGAAAAATTATAGGCCTGTTTCCCATCTGCCATTCTCGAGTAAGGTGATCGAGAGGGCTGTCGCTCTTCAGCTCCAAATGGTCTTGGATGAAGCCGATTTTCTAGATCCATTTCAAACTGGCTTCAGGACAGGATATGGGGTAGAGACTGCCATGGTCGCCTTAACTGATGACCTTCATCTAAGCATCGACAGAAGAAGCGTGACCCTTTTGGTGCTATTAGACCTCTCAGCAGCATTTGACACAATAGACCACAACATCTTCGTGGAACGCCTGAGAGAGCTAGGAATTGGAGGCACTGCTTTGCAGTGGTTCCGTTCCTTCCTCTCAGGTATATTCCAGAGAGTGATGCTTGGGGACAGTTGCTCTTCAAAAACAGAGCTTAATTGCGGCGTCCCTCAGGGCGCCATCCTGTCCCTGATGTTATGCAACATCTATATGAAGCCACTGGGAGAAATCATCCATAGACATGGAGCGGGGTGTTATCAGTATGCTGATTACACCCAAATATACTTCTCCATGTCTTGGTCATCAGCAATGATGACAGATGGCATTTCTCCCCTCAATGTCTTGCAGCAGTAATGGACTAGATGAGGGAAAACAAGCTCAAGCTAAATCCAGACAAAATGTAAGTACTTACAGTAGGGGCCCCCAAACCAGGTATCGGGCTGCAACCTCCAGTCTTAGAGGGGCTCACGCTCCCCTCAAAGGACTGTGTTCGCAGCTTAGGGTGCTTCTTGACTCATCGCTTCAGATGAGAAATCAGGTGAATGCAATGGTCAAGAGTGCCTGTTATCAGCTCCGGCTGATACGTCAGCTGCACCCTTTCCTGGAGCTGGGTGACCTCGAAACTGTAGTACATGCACTGGTAACCTCAAGACTTGATTTTTGCAATGCGCTCTACATGGGGCTACCCTTGTGCCTAGCCCAGAAACTTCAACTGGTGCAGAATATGGCAGCCAGATTGATTACAGGAACAACTAGGAGTGACCATATTATACCTATATTGAAATCACTCCACTGGCTGCCTATTCGGTTCCGGGCACAGTACAAGGTGTTGGTCATTACCTTTAAAGCTCTCCATGGCTTGGGCCCAACCTATTTAAGGGATTGCCTCCTTCTGTATAATCCGCCCCGCACCCTCAGATCCTCTGGGAGGAATTTGTTGCAGTCCACAAAGACCAGATTGACAGCGACCTCTCAGAGGACTTTTTCCTTGACCGCTCCCACTTTATGGAATGGCCTGCCAGACGAGATCTGTCAAATTGCCAACCTTGAGAGCTTCAAGAAAGCTGTCAAGACGGATCTCTTCCGGCAGGCCTTCCCAGAACAGATCCTGGCCATGTAACGCTCCCCCCACAGTCATATACAAGTGAAGACTCTTCCCACTGTTATTTTATTATTGTAGTATTGCTTTTAGATTTTTATCGTCTGTAATTTTAATGGATGGAATTGTTTAATCCTTTTTTAAGTGGGGGATTGTATATATTGAATTTTTTAAAGGTTGTACGCCACTTTGATTGTGCAAACAAAAAGCAGGATATAAATTAAAGTTTTATTTATTATATTATTATTATAATGGCTCAAAACAGCCTAGCAGAGCTTATTAACCAAAACTAAAGGTCTTTACAAATGCAACAAATAAAGTACAGTATCCAAGTACCAGTTCAATGTCCAATAGAGAAGGGTCAAACAATCCAAGGATCCAGGGTTCCAGAAAGGCAGGTTTAGCAAGGCAATTCCGAGGTCCAGAAGGTTCAGCTCAGTCAGTAGTTCAAGAGGCAAGATTTCAGGCCACAAAGTCCAAGAAAGTCAGAGAAACATGCTTTCATCAAGAAAATCAGATAATCTCTGACAAAGGAGCTCAGCTACCTGCACCTGTTTATATTACCCAGTCACAGGTGCTTCCTGATTGCTGAGTTTTTCTCATAAAGCATCCTGGATTGGCAGAGGCATGCCCTTTCAGACCTTCACTGGCTAAAGGTAGGTACTTCATTGTCCTGCTCGTCCATATTTTCTGTGCCTGGAATCTCTGCTGGTGAAAGACTGGGCTGCTGAGTTTCCTGACACAGAACAGGCTCCGCTTGAGCTGGCAGATCAAAGCTTCAGGTTCCCCCCTCCACCTGGGGCTCAAACTCAGCTTCCTTATCTTCTGAGTCATCAGCCTGGCTGACCATGACAAGGACCTTCTAGATCTTGGCTAGCTCTAACCCATTTCTCCACATATGAACAGGTCAGGCATCCACAGTGGGATCATGCCTTGGTCACCCCCCAGCTTTTCTTTTAATATTAACCTGATATGAAAATATGAGGAGCAATTGGAAGCCTGGTCCTGGAGTAACATCACTGTAGGAACCTGAGATTTCAGGTTCGAAAATGAATCTTGAAGTACACCCAGACTCTCCCTGAACATGTGTCTTCAGGGAGCTCTCACCTCCATCCAGCTCAGTTCTGACTTCAGTGAAGACAGAACATGGAGTAAATCTTCTCAAAATGACTTTAATGAGCAGAAGGACAAATACAAAAAGATGAGGAGGCTCCAGACTATTAACATCTGTAAAGAAGGTATAGAGGCATACCTCAGTTAAGTAATGTCTGACAAAGGAGCTCTTTTTCCCCCTTTCTTTTCTTCTCTTCTTTTTCTTCTTCTTTTTTGCAAAGACTTTTTACGCCCATCCATCCATGCTCTCTTCTCTGTCCTCTGTCTAAATGGAAGTTTTTTTTAGCATCAGGATAGGCACGATACAGTACTTAAGAATGGCTGGAGAAACACAGGGTTTTGGTACCTGGTTTCTGCAGTGTGTCTGTAGTAAACAATGTAATAAAGCTTGAATTAAGAAATAATGGGATCCTACTCTAGTACATTATACCTCCCTGCCTACAACAGACTAGGCAAACAGCACCTGCCTCTAGAATCCCTTTCTGCGCACATCTGAGCAGCAACCAACAGGAAGAAAAGTGGAGAGCCAATAAGCCTGTTTGATCAGCTTCCTCAGCATGTTTAAAAATCACATCTGTAAGTTTGGCCACCTGAATGAAAATAATAAAAAAGTGGAGGCTGGAGAAACAAAAATGGTTTACTTACCCAAGGCTTACCATACATGTTTTTCTTTTCATTTCATATGTGCATATAATATTGTCAGTTTTCAATGAAAAGGTTCCTGAAACATATAGACCTGCTTTTGTTGTTGTTGTTGTTTGTTATGTGGGAACCTATCTCATTTTTTTTCATATCATGTCTGCCTCAGGATGAAATTTTCAGTAATGCCTGGCAACACATTTGTTTAATTCACTGAAATAACATGGCTATATCTTTGAATTCATTAACTAAATTAATCACTTCTGTAGTCTCTTCAATCACTTCAATCAAGTGAATAGGCAGCAAGTTCAGCTATACTATTACTAGCCCCTGAGTTACAGGGTTTCTCTTTCACATACTTCTGCTAATAAAAGAGCAGCAGTTTGTTTTTTTAATAGCTACAGCTTCTGCCTTTAAGAACACATGTTTTTGGAGACTGAGTGCCCTTAGGAGTATTTGCAGATAAAGAATAACTTCTAGAGTCACTATCCTGTCCTTTTGTTGTCTGTGTTACAAATCATTTGCTGTTACGAAGGCAACAATCAGCATTGGCCAACTCACTTTCTTCCTAGGGATGTCACAATGTGGATTTCACAATGTGCAAGTACAGGTGATCCCTTATGAAAGATCTGGGCCAAACTGACAATAAAGGCATCTGCTTCACCAAAGAAAGTCCGAAATACAGTGTCTGAATCTAGCTGTGTTGTATGCAGGACTCATCTCCAGTATCTGTATTGTGCTTGTGGCACTATAGCTTGGCCATAAACAGTGTATGCAATAGGGAGGCGATTGGGGCAGAGATATGCAGGAGAGAAAGATTTGGAAGAGGAAGTGGAGGGAAAGAAACAGAGTTTGGGAAAGCCAGAAATGGGAGGCAAAGAGATGGGTAGGGAGGTATTAGAATGGTCTCTTACTCATTGCAATAAAAAAGCAAGATATGCTATTATAGTAGTGAGCTGTACATGCATATTTAGACATGATGTCTACAGTGTAAAGTAGAAATAAAGTACATCTCACCACAGCAGAAAAGACTCACTAGGTGACCTGAATAAAAATCAAGTTTGCCTTCCAGATACTGCTAATGTAGGGTTGGATGGCCCTACCAATCCCTTGTCAGCCCCCTCCTCTGTAAAGTAGGCCACACATTGCACTCTAGATCATGATAGGTATATAAGAGAATATAGAGGAAAAGGTCGGGGAGAAGAGAAGAAAAGAAAATACAGGTTAAAAAGAGACATACTCCTATAGTTCACAGATATATTTAGAGAGGGGATATGTTAACCATGAAGTTAAGTGGTGGTAATACAAACAAAATAAATGTTCTGAGGCTTTTTTGTCTGTTTTGCACACATAGTTATCTATGAAAAACAGTAATAGTTTACATGAGACTCAAGCATATTAAGAGGTTGTTATTGTATGCAAGGTTAGGGTTTCTCAGGTCAGTTCTTTCCTTTCCTTGGGTTTTCTCCCCTTCTGGAACTGCATTAAAAAAAGAAAATGAATCTACAGTATTAGAAAGCAGTCTCAGAGCACTTGGAAGAAATAAATCACCAGGGACAGATGGCATACCAATGGAGCGGCTTCAACCCACAGAGGCAGAATCTACTCTAGTTCTAACTAAAATCTGTCAACCATTATGGAAAACAAAAGAATGGTCCACAGACTGGAACCTCTCAATGTACATCCCAGTTCCCAAGAAATGGGACACCAGAAATTGCAGTAACTACATGACTATTGCATTATTCTCCCTAGAACTTTCTATAGAATCCAAAATGACTAAATTGAAACTGTCGTACTTTGAACATATAGTAAGAAGACAGGACTCACTAGAAAAAGTGGAAGGACAATTACAGGTGGATAGCCTTAATCAAGGAAACCATGGATCTGGGTCAGCAAGATCTGGACAGGGCTACTGATGATAGTGACTTGGAGGTCTCTCTTTCATAGAGATTCCATCAATCGAAATTGATTTGATGACAGTTAACTAGAATAATAATAACTACAATAATAAAAGGCAGTGGGGTGGAGCTTGAGGTGGACATATAAGGCTCTTACCTTTAATATTTATTGTTTTTGTTGTTATGTGCCTTCAAGTTGTTTCTGACTGATGGTCCACAAAGGCAAACCTATCATGGGGTTTTCTTGGCTAATAAACAAATAAAAGAAATTGGTCTCCAAAATTAACATTGTCATTATTGAATGGGTGTACTCATACTATGGAACAAATTCGGTATAAAGAAAGACGAACTCAGGAAAGAAAAGGAAGGGTAGGACAGTAATTGGAAAACAATGCAAAGCCTCTTTCTAGACCTGATGCTAAGGAAATTCTGTTTCATTGAGACATATACTTGATTTAAAGAGGGAAGTTAACAAAAATCTCAAAATGAAGCAAATAACAAAACATGACAGATACTGGACTTAGATGCATGTGCAGCATACCCTGCCTCTCCACTGATCAGGTAAGGCTCTGGTCAATATCCTAACAAATATAGCTAATCAGACAGAGTCTATTCCACTGTAACAGCAACTCTGGAAATCCTGTATGATGCCCCCACCCCACCTGACCTCATTTTGATATGAGAGCATCAACAATATTCTCCTTTTCTAATTAAGTACATATCTATGTACTTCTAAGTACATGTCCATGGCCTTTTCTTTTCTCAACCTTTTCCAGAACTCCATAACACCAAAAACCTGCTCCAGTGTTTCCAGTCCTCCAGTGAAAGCTTGTGGATTTCAGAGGGGGATAACCAATCTAAGGCCCGGAACAGGTGGGCCTTTGAGGCGCCCTCGTCACGTGCGAGGGTCGCCTGGTGAGCGGAGCACCCACACAGCTGGCAGCCCTTACATGTGACGAGGGCACTGCAGCTGCGGCACACCCACCAGACGCAGCACGTAACGGTGATGTCGCAGCTGCGTCACTTCCAGACGGGGCGGTGCAGCAGCGATGTCATCGCAACGTCTCTCACACTTTGCAGCATCGCAGCAACACCGCTTCTGGGTGCTCCTTTTTTGCTCCACAGGAGCACCACACGATTTGATTGTTGCGATGCTCCTACAGAGCAAAGAGAGGTGCCGGGGAGGCGCCTCTTTCTGGCAGTGTGTACCCTGCCTAAAAGCAGCTGCAAGATTCGGGGAGGGAACAGCATTGGATATACCAATAGGTTTTTATGTAATTTTTAAAAAGTCTCAAAATATTATTCCACAAACACCAAGTCTGTACATTGAAATCACTTCCCTCCAGAGAGTGATGCTATTCTACGTATTTGTTTTATGCTGATGTGAAAAAATACAAACAAATCAAAACATGGTTTTTTTTGGTTTTTCAGGCAATGTGGCTGTGTTCTGGAAGAGTTTATTCCTGACGTTTCGCTGATGCCAGCCATAGGTGCTGGTGAAAAAATTATTCCGGAACACAGTCACATAGGCTGAAAAACCCACAAAAAACTATGGATGCCAGCTGTGAAAGCCTTTGACTTCAAATCAAAACTTGATTTCAAATTCTTAATCTCCATTGAAGACTTCCTGGAAGAGAAATCATGGTTATCTCAGTGGATAATTGTATATAGATCCTTGTAAGTCCCTGGTTGTCCAAAATCTTGGGACCTTGTCACACTGAGGTTATTGGAGCCAAGATCAGGTGTGAGTGCGAATTGAGTGATCCAAATTGACGTTATAATGTGGTTGTTTTATCACACCTGGTTGCTGTTCCGTTGCCCTTCCGAACTGACGGGGAATCGAATCCAAGGAAGTCACGTGATGCAGATTCAGGCAAAGCGGAGTGAGTGCACATTGTATTTCCACACCGGTGCATACCATGGGGATTCAACGATTCGAATTGGGACCCTTGCACATGCTCAGTGGGGCCCTGAAGACATCCTGAACCTTTGCACTTCTGGGGTGAAGAAGGGAGCCTGGCTCCACTTTCATGGGAATGACAGCTGCACCTTTCTTCCTCCCTTCTCCCATCCCTGGCAGCCAAATTCAAAGGGCCCTCCATGTCAGAGCCCCCCTTCCATTTCATCCACATCTATATCTATCCTCTTGTCATTCCCCTCATCTATTTCAGCAACATATATCTATATCTATCCTCTCGTCACATCATCCCCTGCATCCTACTATACCCCGATCTGCTTCCTTCCTTCACCCTGACACCTAACCCATCATCCCCTGACTGCTCCTGCATCCCCATCTCGCCCCCCTGCCAACTAACCCATCATCCCCTGGCCCCAGCGACCTATCCCATCACCCCCTGACTGCCTCTGCCTCCCGATCCTGGCCCCAGTGACCTATCCCATCACCCCCTGACTGCCTCTGCCTCCCGATCCTGGCCCCAGCGACCTATCCCATCACCCCCTGACTGCCTCTGCCTCCCGATCCTGGCCCCAGCAACCTATCCCATCATCCCCTGACTGCCTCCCGATCCTGGCCCCAGTGACCTATCCCATCACCCCCCTGACCTGACTGATGTGTATGTATATATGTGAGTGTGTGTGTGTGTGTGAGAGAGAGAGAGAGACAGAGAGGGAAGGAGAGAGTGAGCTCCAATGGAGCCCCGGTTGCCCTGAAAGCGGAAAGGGCCACCGGAAGCAAATGTGGCAAAATGCCAGCAGGGCATTATGGGAGATTTGCAACCCAGAGGTTTTGCGATGGTGTTCAAGAGCACCAGCAGATTGGAATTCCACACCAGACCAATCCGCAGTGAGTTTGAACTGACCAGCAATGCAAATCTTGTCAATCCACTTATTTAGCAAACTCGCCAAAATGAGGAGCCAGCTGGATTCAGTTCGGAAGCCCCACAGAAGCCCCACGGAAAGGGCTCGCATTGAAAGCTACCAGGTGTGAAAATACATGAACGTTCTAACATGAATTCGCATCACTCAATTCGAACTCACCCTAGTTCTGAGCTAAAAAACCCCAGTGTGATAAGGATATAGATCAGGGGTAGGCAACCTGCGGCCCGGCGAGGCCTTGGGACCGGCCCCAGCCCGGTCCTGCCGCCGATTGCCGCCGGGTCCTTTGGGGGGGGCAATTGTCTATAGAAGCCTCAGAAACATGCATTTATATTAACATTTTTTAAAAAATCAGCAAATTTTTTCGCATGTCCTCCATTTTTTTTAAAGTGTCTTCCATTTGAAAATTTTGTCCTACCCCCTGATATAGATGATCCACCCATAGCTTTGTGCTGCCTCCTGATAACCATTTCCTATTTATTTCCCCTACTCCACAAATCCATACAATCTGCATCTGCCTCTCTTCCAATAGTAGGGACTAAACTACACTATACACTACAAATATATATATATATATATATATATATATATAT
>NC_056522.1:14538928-14585517 GCF_019175285.1 Sceloporus undulatus
ACATTCAACACAGTTGTATTTCTTCTATTTTCTGTCCTGGCGGTAGCTGCAGTTCCACCCCAATCCGCCTGTTCCTTTTTGGTTTTGGCTAAGGAATAGGAACTTGTGGTTTTTTTTAGCTTCCTCTTTTTTGGACCTAAAAACAAAGGAGAGAAGTCATCTAGAATTTTCACATGGCTGTTCCTTTCTTTAAAATCCTCACTAATTCAGGACTTTCCAAAAGTCTATTTCAACAGGGAAAGAGAGAGAAAAGGACATGCTTTTATTGTAGATTAAATTTTATATCCTATCCTGAAGGGCTCTGAGCACCCCTCCATTGCAGACAAATTTCATGTTCCCCGTGGAACATATGTCAGAGGTGATTTTACTGAAGAAACATCAGGGAAGAGAAAAATAGCCTCTTTCTATTTGTTTCTGATGAGATCAGCAGACTTTTTTCCACAGTGACATCAGTCTTATGCCTGCCAAGGCTAACTTTAAAGGAGTAATGGTAGCAGACCAACTAATATATATATATATATATATATATATATATATATATACGTACCTGCATAACCTTGAAACAAAACTCTTACTTTTGGTACATCACCATGTAGATTTTAACTTTTCTGCCATATAATTTTACGCAGGAATCCTGAGTATGAAAAAATAATAAAATTTTAAGCCCTTAAGTAGATTATTTTTTTCACAAGGAAGGGAGCATTTTTTCGCAAATACATTGGAGGAAAATGGGACACAGGTACTAGGCTCAACTGTTTCTCATTGCATATGCTGAAGGGAATAGAGGAGAAATCAAGATCTCAGCCCTCAGCCTAATAAAAAGAAGACTAGCTTCAGATAACATCCATGCATAACATAACATAAAAGGCCATTGCAAACGTTGAAGGACTATTTCCATTGTGGAGTCAAAGGCTTTCAGGGCCGGCATCCATAGCTTTTGTGGGGTTTTCGGGCTATGCAGCCATGTTCTAGAAAAGTTTCTTCCTGACGTTTCGTCAGCATCTGTGGCTGTCATCTGAAGATTTCCATTTCTGCCAGGGAAGTGAATTGATTCAGATATTTATGTAGCTTGTATTCAAGGTAACAAGCGCATATAGAAGTGTAGGATTGGGAGAGAAATCATTAAGAAGCCTTCAGTGGCTCTTAATTGTTAAAAACCACCACTGTTCTTACCTCTCCTAACTTACTCCCACAGTGACCCATCTCTTATGCTGTCTTTTTCACAGACCAATGCCCACATATCCTTCTCTGTCTTTAAGCAATTTATCAGTTCATAAAGGGAGTCATCTTCTCATCTGTCACGTGTGTCTATTTTACTTAAAAGCCTCCAATGACACAATGACCATATTCTTACTATGAACATATTGCCTGCTAGTGCACTTAACCCATTTCTTTCCCCTTGACTCCTCCCAAGTTATTAGTGTGACCAGCTAAACAAAGCAGAAATTGATTTTTGTGTGTGTGTGTGTGTGCTATCCACTCCTATGACCTAGGGGTGAAGCAGATGGCCAGGAAGGAGCGGCCTCTGGCTGCTCCATCCACAATTGGACCAGGACCACAATGACGACATGGCCCATTCCCAAAGTGGGCCACCGCCTGTGGTCCCAAGCCACACTGCCTAGGAGCCGGATTAAAACAGCTCCTTTTAAATCCAATCTTTTGAACCAGAGGGCAGTGACTGAGTGGTTTCCAGCCACTTTGGGGGGCATACATCTTCTAAATGCAACATCCCCAAAGTGGCTAAAAGCCTCTGTTTCAGGTCTGTGACACTACTTTAACTGCCACAGCTCCATGCTATGGAATTCTGGGTTCTGTAGCCTTATCTATCAAAGAGTTTTGGTGTCACAGCAAACTATAAATCCCAGAATTCAATAGTACTGAGCCATGGCAGTTCAAGCAATGTCGACCTGGCTAATTTCTGCAGTGCAGATGCAGCCTTTATTCCAAGGAACGAGTTGCCTCTTGCAAACGCAGAATTTGAAACTTGGATCACCAAAAATGAGGAAATTCTCACCTCTAAAGTCAGCGTTCTTGCTGAAAGCCTAAAACCTGATGAGCCAAAAAAAGTTCCATAGTATTTATGTACACAATTATGTATTATAATGTATACTGTTGCCAGATACAAAAAGCTTGGTGGTTACTTATACAGGTTTTTACAAAAATGCTTTTGCAGTGCCTTCAAGGGCTAGAAGTTTATTGGCAGTTACTTCATTCATGTATCACCAGACCTGGACTTTCCAAGCCTCTCTCCTGCTCCCACCCGCAGCCTTCATCTCCTAATAATAAAACCCTTCTAAGAAGAGTTGATTTGCTGGTGGGGCGTGAGGGCAGGGGGGATGATCTGTCTGGCGAAATCTGCAGTTGATTAGAACAAGATCAAATCTTATCCTTGCAAACAAATCACCACATTTATGTCAGACCATATACCATTTAATTTTTTTTAAAGTCCGATTTCGGATGAGATACTTCTTTCAACCTGCAATTTATTTTTTCCTCACTCACAAAAAGGTTTTATCTTTCTTTCATGTGGATAGCTGAAGAGGTCAGTGAAAGGGATTTTTCTTTTTAATCTTGAAGAATTAGGATGTTTATACCATCCAGATATTTGGGTTAAAAACATAATCTGTTTAGGTATTTTATCCCACTTGGAGTCCCCCTCCCTGCAAAAAGAATGCATTTCCTTTCAGCTGTTTCTAATCATTAGTTCCCACTGCAGAATTATATGGCTACACTGAACTCTTGGCAAAAGCCATGAACAGGGAAACAACCTGTTCAGTTACTTACACTGCTGTCATACATGAAGGAAAAAAACTGGGTCTCTTGTTTCTTCTGAGATTTTTGTAAAATGCCTTCTCAAATACAGTACAGAAGCACTTGTGATGATCAAGTATATGCAAATCCTCAAGGTTAATGCAGTGCTTGAGAATTTAAAATGCCAGTCACGTAGGAAAATAATTTCATTTAGGTTCATTTACTTTTCTGCAGCAACTCAGTTACTCCACTGGATTTTTAATGGGAAAAAATTGACTTCTGGCAAGAGTGGAGATGCAGAAATAGCTGGGTTACCATCTGAACTTTAACATGTCCAGATGAGGTCTATTACTATATAAGTACTTAGGTGTGAAAATAAGGTGTGATAGTGCTAAATGAGTTATCATGTCTTTAAAAAAAGGAAAAGAAAAATTAACAGTAGATGCCACCTTGCTTCCCTAATTTTTAGCCCTCAAGATTACAAATATGTGGAGAAGAGGAATAACCCTTTCTTACCCTACAAGTGGTCTTGAAAAAATTGCAGCCTCCATCCTTATGTGACTCTGGTTTTCCTCTTTTATCTTGGCACCAAATATTTTCAGTTATCTACATGGGGTATGGGAGTCTATCTTCTTTCCAACATTCATATACGTCTAAGAATATCAGCCGTTAAATGTGAATGCTGACACTCATGACATTTTAGGCACCCATTGTAACATAAAATAATTACAAAAGTAGAACAATGATCATTATTATCCACAGGTCTTAAAGCACAGGAGATTGAAATTCTGCCACCAAAAAACACAACTAAGAGTCGTGTGACACCTTAAAGCAGAGGTTCCCAACCTGTGCTCCGAGGAGCCCCTAGGACTCTGCATGCATTTCCCAGGTGTTCCACGGCTGCTCCAGGAAAATGAAAGAAATAAAAATGGAATTAAATTAAATAATAAGGATATATTCATACACAGTTGTCCCTTCCCTTACACGGGGGATCCATTCCGGACCCCCCCCCCCCCGCATAAGGGAAAAATGTGGATGCGTGAATGGGGCTTGTGCCCGTGGCAGCGTGCACGCCATTGCCTTTTCTGTGCGCGGCACTGCTCCCTCCGGCGCGGCTTTCAGGTAGGCCTCTTAGATAGGTCTGTTAGGGGCCCTTCCATAGAAATAAGGGCTCCGCAAGAGGGGATGTTCTTCTGTTTACTTTAAACTCTTAGATGCCTCAGCCTTTCCTCGTTTAAAGCAAACTGTAGTTCACCTTGTTTATAAGTGAAATTGGTATATGATTTGACTCGTAAACAAGTCACACAACTGTTTTTAAAGGGGAAAAACCTTTGTTTTCTTGTGAAGGGTGTGTACAGCTTGATCTGAACCACTCTTTATTTTATTTAATAATGACAGATAATTAAACTGATGAGATATTTATATTTTGAAGCAGGATCACAGTCAAAATTGGGAAATTAATTTGAAGTGAATCACAATTTGCCCTTAGTTTCCTTTTGGATTTGCACCACTTTCTTTTTGAGGTTCCATTTTTATGTGTGAGAGAAAGGAATCATAAAAATACCTACTTAGCCATTCTCTTATTTGCATTTTTTCACACCATTATAATTTTAATTGTTATTGAAGGGGTACTACTGGTTTGGGGTGATCTGGAGCAGGATGCAAATTAATTGAGGGAATTATTTCATTTGAGGTGATTTGGATGAGCAATTAATTGGCTGCCTTTGCCTTCTGTGAAATTTAAACAAACCCAAGTAATTATTTCTGCATTTGGGTTCATAGATATAGATTAGTATGTGCAAATTTTATGCAGATTTGTGTCCTGTGGATCCAGGTCTCACAAGTTTTTAATTGCCTAGCAAGTGGCAACACCCATCTGTCACCCTAAAGATGACGGTGGAGAATAATGTGGAGTAGGGCAGTACAGCTCTCACTTCTAACAGTGAAGTATAGAGTGGTAAGTGGCAGTACAGCTCCATCAGGACCAGCCTGGAAGAAGGAAGAGCCCTCCCTCCAATCCATCTGCCTTGGTCCAGGCCTCAGAGGGAGAGAAGAACCACTGGACCTCATCCCCTTTCCCTCCATCATTCCCTTCTCCTTTTGTTTTGTGTCTTTTAGATTGTAAGCCTGAGGGCTGGGAACTGTCTGATTAAAAACAATAATTGTAAGCCACCCTGAGAGCCATTAGGGCTGAAGGGCAGGATATAAATACCTAAATAAATAAATAAATAAATGTCTTTCCCCAATAAAAGTGAATGGCAATCTCTCATTTATAAGAAAGTAAGGACTAGGATTCTGGGATACCAGGGTTCAAATCCCAGCCTGGGCATGAAAACCCATTGGGTGACCTTAGGCAAGTCACACTTTCCCAGCCTCAGAACAAATCTTACCAAGAAAACCCCATGATAGGGTCACCGAAAGTTGGTAATGACTTTAAGGCACACTACAACAACAACAACAACAACAAAGATATGCCTAAGAACACAAAATCCTTGCTGGATCTGACCAGCAGCAGTCCATCTAGTCTATCATGCTGCTTCCCTGTGATTTACCAGATTCCTCCAAAAGCCCCATTAGCAGATCCCTTTCCAGCAAATGGGATTGAGTCATACTGTGTCAGAATCTGATGAACACATACAAACAGCATGACTTAATACCTCTTTATAACCCCATCTTCAACAAATTTCTCTGATTTGTTTTTGATAGTCAACAAAGCTAATGGCTGCCATGTAGTATCAATAAATAAGTACAGTCGGCCCTTCTTATACACAGATTTTTTATACAGGGATTCAAGCATCCACGGTTTGAAAATGTTCAAAAAAAGAATAAATTTCAAATATCAAACCTTGATTTGCCATTTTTATAAGGGACACCATTTTGCTATGTCATTATATTTAATGGGACTTGAGCATACACAGATTTTGTTATACACGGGGGATCCTGGAACCAAACCCAGGCGTATAACAAGGGTCCACTGTATCATGTTCTGTAATTTGTTTACAAATAATGAGAAATTTATATATTTAAGCTATACTGTAATCGTCACCATCTACATCGCTTGCATTTAATTTTCCTTCAACTCCATAGTTCATAGTACTCACCCCCAAGAGATTGCCAGTTTAAGTTAATATTTTGTGCATCTAATGATGTGAAAACTAATCCAGAAAAATGTAAATGATAATAAATGTGTTAGTCTTCAAGGTACTACTTATACCTCTTGATTCTTTTGTTGTTTCTGACTTCGGCTTATGGTGACTCTATGAATGAGAAACCTCCAAATCACCAACAGCTCTGCTCAGGTCTTGTACTCAGGACAATGGCTTCTTTGATAGTACACAGTGCCCACAGAACTTTTCTCCAGCACATTTCCAAGGAGTTGATTTTCCTCCTGTCAGCCTCCTTCACTGTCCAGCTTTCACAACCATGTATAGAAATTGGAAATATGAATGCATGGACAGCCTAACTTTAGTATTCAATAATATGTCTTTACACTTCAAGATCTTGTCCAGTTCCTTCATAGCTGCCCTTCCAAATCCTAATCTTCTGATTTCTTGACAGCGTTCTCCATTCTGATTAACGACTGAGCCAAGGTAGGGAAAACCGTGAACTATTCCAATGTGTTCCTTGTCAGCTTTAAAGTCATATAAACCATCTGCAGTCATTTATTTTTGTTTTCTCAATGTTCCAATTGTAAACCTGCCTTTGCACTTTCTTCCTTGACTTCCTTCAGAAATGGTTCCAAGTCTTTGCTATTTCGTGCTAGTAGTAGGGTGTCACCCATATCGTAAGTGGTATATCATAAGTGGTTCGTGCTACTTCTTCCTTTTTAAAACCTTTTTTCTGTTATTATTATTTTTTTAGTTTTACCATGCCTCCTTCTGCGCAGTACCAACAAGTGTTAGCTATGGTGCCATAGCCATTGTCTCTGAGAGATCCTCTACCAGTGTCACCCCACACTATTGTTGCTGCCTAGTAGCTGTTTGGCACGTTTAGGCTACACCATTTTGTTTCCATTCATAATGTTCCTCCATGTGTTAACTGTTACAAAGCCTGCTTTTCTTATAACATATTCTGCATATAAGTTGAACAGATGGGCAGAAAGGATGCAGCCTTGTCTGACCCCTTTGCCAATTGGGAACCATTCTGTTTCTCCATGTTCTGTTCTCATCCTGAGCACAGATTCCTCATCAAGACCATCAGATGCGTTGGCACTCCCACGTCTTTAAGGGCCTTCCATAGCCTTTCATGATCTATGCAGTCAAAGCATGGCTCCTCGGAAAAAGCCTGTCTGACATGGATGAACTTTCTAGCAACATTGCTGCCATCAGCATAGGCATCACAGGCAACAGGCATCTCAGGCAACACAGATTCTACCTAACATCAGGAAGAACTTTTTGACAGTGAGAGCTCTTTGACAATCGAACACGCTCCCTCGAAGTGTGGTGGAGTCTCCTTCCTTGGAGGTTTTTAAACAGAGGCTGGATGGCCATCTGTTGAGTATGCTTTGATTGAGAGTTCCTGCATGGCAGAATGGGGTTGGACTGGATGGCCCTTGCACTCTCTTCCAACCCTATGATTCTGTGATTCTAGGAGCATGCAATCCCAGCACAGCAGAAAGGTGAGCTTGTTTCTATTGTCTCTCCTAAATCTACTGCCAGTCAGGAAGAAACTCTTCTAGAACATGGCCACATAAGCCCGAAAAACCCACAAAAAACTATGGATGCCGGTCATGAAAGCCTTCAACCTGCTGCCAGTTATTTTCAATGGATGACACCTACGGGTGGAAACATATCCGGGATGGGCAAGTTGGCCATACAGCAAAGTACAATAACATGATTCTATGATCCAAAATCCAGAAAACAGTGATACCTTCATTGGCCAACCAAAATGTACAAAGTACATGATGCAGGCACCTATGGGTGAGGCAGCCAAATCTGCCCTTAGTGAAAACCTCTTTTGCAGAGTATCTGACTTTAGTCCATTTTTTGAGCTTTATTACATGGGGAAAACAGGGGGATTTAAACATCGATTATCCAGTGAAAATCGTGCGATTGCAATTAATAATTTCACACACATTGCGATTAAAGAGCCATTATACTGGGAATAAACAGGCGCTAAACAGGCAATAAACAGCAACAAATCATTATGGGACTTCCATGCCTTAGGAGGAGAGACTTTGGGACCTGGGTAGGTTTAGCCAGGAGAAGAGATGATTAAGAGGTGGTATGATGGCCCTGTTTAAGTATTTGAAGGGTGTCATATTGAGGACGGAGCGAGCCGGAAAAGATTCTTGGAGTGTGGAGGTCTTTAAACGCTTCAGCTCCCAGAATCCCAGACTATTGCCCAACATGGCTGAGGCTTCTGGGAGTCGAAGCCCAAAATCTCTTAAAGGGTGCTGGTCTAGACACTATTCTTACATGGATGTGGCCTAGAATCGCATTGGCATTTTTATCTGCCGCGTCACACTGTTGAGATTGGCCATCTGTCAGTATGGGAGTGCTTCGACTGGGAGTTCCTGCATGGCAGAATGGGGCTGGACTGGATGGCCCTAAATTGGGGTCTCTTCCAACTCTGTCATTCTATTTTTCTTTCAGTTAGTCTCATAATGATAATAATGATAATAATTTTTAATATCTGGTGGGAAAAAGAAACACCCCTCAGTCTCTTCCCTCTATTTATGTGGAAGAAAGGGGGGGACCCTCAGCCAGCCTCTCTCTTTTTTCAGAGAGCCATTTTTGACCCCTCACAGAAAGAGAGAAAGAAAGACTGAGGGAGAGAAGAAGACTGAGAGACAGGATCAGCATCCCTCGCTCGCTCCCGCTTCTCTGCCTTTGGCGCGCATGCGCGTTCCCGCCGCCCGTTACTGCAGCGGCTTCTGAAAGGGCGCGCGCGCGCGCGACAGAGAGCCATGCAGCGGTTTTCTTGCTCCTTTTCCTTCGTTCCTTCATCATCACCGCAAGTCCAGCGGCGCGGCGGAGGGATATACTCAACCCCCCTCCCTCGCGATTGGAAGGAGGCTAGCGAAATACTGTAGAACTCAAACCGTCTTCTTCTTAAGCTGCGGAAGGATATGCCTGCCTTGTAGAAGAGGATACAGTGCTGTATAAGGGAGCCAATGGGCGCGCGCAGGCTGGCCTCGGGTGAGTGCTGCGGCCGCGGCTCTTGCGGCCGTTATTTTGGGAGCGAGTGAAAGGGAAAGGGAGGGTTGCGCCTGTGCGCGCCCCCGAGGAAAAATAGTCCGGGGCTTTGAGGAGGGAAAAGAAGGAGAAGAAGGGGAGGGGGAAAAGGGGGGATATATAGATATATAGATATATATAGAGAGAGGGGGGTTTCGGGAGTGGCTGGAAGGGCTATTGGCCCCGAGATAGCCGCAAAAAGGGGGCGGGGCTGGCTTTGAGGCGAGGAACTGAAGCTGTAGAGGAAGCTGAGGAAGGGAAGGGAGTGAGGGGCTGAGGGTCACCCAGGAAAGGGGAAGCCAGTGGGGTCTCTGTGGGGAGATGAGGGGCATCCTCTGAGAACCAGGCATTGAGGCGTAAGGAAAGGGTTGGGGGGCTCTTCTTCCTGGTTTTCTGGGGCTGCCTCCATAGCCACCTCCCCCCCAAAAGCCCCCCAAAATAGAGGCGTGCTTTCTGAGGCAAGCTGCTGGAGGAGGAGGGGAGGTGGTTGGCTGGAGCTGTGGGTCTTGCCTGCAGAGAGAACAAAACTAGGGGTGTGCTTCTGGGGGGGCCCTTGCATGCAGAGACCCCCCCCTCCCGTCTATGGAGGGGAGCTGCATTTGAGGCTGAGGGGAGGCGGAAGACCTTGAGTCCAGAGATAGCCGTTATCTTTTAAAACGGGGCTGTGCTGCTGCTGAGGTTCTGCAGAGGTCGAGGGAAGCTCTAGGCTTCGCAGGCTTTGTTTTAGGGAGCTTTATTTTAACATAAAGCTGCAGAGCTTCTCCTGCCCAGACCCCTTGGCTTTGGAATACATGAAGGGCGTGCTTTTCTGAGGGAGCTGCAGGGCTGCATGGACACACCTTCATTGTAAAAGTAGGGCTTGCCTCCATTAATAGTCACCTTTATTTTAAAACAGAGAAGCTGTGTCAGAAGACCTCTCTCCCTTCCCTTTTTCCGATTTCCTGCGGAGGGGAAAGAGGGTCCAAAGACTGGCAAGAGAGGGGTTTCCTCCCAAAGAGACTTCTTCTTCTTGTTGTTGCTGTTGCTGGAAGCCTTGGGGGGGAAAGAGGATGCCTGACCTGCTTTCCATGTCACATCTTAGTGAAATTTAGCCCCCTGGAATTGGCTGGTCTTTTTCTCCCCTCCCTTTCCTCTTCCTTTTTTATTTGCGCCAAGCTTTGCTGTGTGAAGGCTGCGGACTGAGGGTGTGGATGGTGTCTGGCTGAGGAAGGGTCCCCTCCTTCCTTTCTCCTTCCTTTCCAAGGCGAAGAAAGAGTCAGACATCTGTAGAAAGAGCAAGAGGAAGAAGAAGAGGAGGAAGGAGCCGAAAATGAATGTCCATGGCCTGGCGATCGCTCCCTTTTTGGACGAGGCAGATGATGGAAGAAGCCCGCTTTCCCCTGTAGCCCTGGGTACTTTCTGAATTTTGAAGCCAGCCTAAGAATATATTCTTCCCAAAGTCCACGAACGTTTCACGGAATTACAATATCCTCTTGCCGCCTTGGCTTGATGAAAAAAGATCGGATTTAGGGGGGGGGGGGAAAGCTGTTTAAATTAAAGCCAACAAAATGGAAAACGAGATATTCACGCCTCTTCTGGAGGTCTTCATTTCCAGCCCTCTGGTTACTTGGGTAAGCATTTATTCACTGCTTGGCAGAGATTTATCATCATCATCATCATTATTGTTATTAAGAATGCCCCATTCATTGCTGGGAGGCTGGAGTCAATGTCCATAGTGACCATAATTATGTTCCAGGTGAAGACGTTTGGACCATTGGCTGGAAGAAACGCGACCCACTTGGAGGAATACGTTGCACTTGTGGATGGAGTTTTCCTGAATGAAGTCATGCTCCAAATGTAAGTTGCGTTAAATCCTGCTGTCTTTTGTTGCCTTGAGAAATGCTCCAAGTATTGCTTTCAGTCATTTATCTAAACATTTCTTTACTTATTTTCAAGCTATCTGAGAGCATGATTCACTGGTTTAACATAGGTCCAGAGCACACTCCCTTGCAGTCCATTGAGTTCAGTGGGGCTCACCCCAGGTGTCTGACTGCAGGACCACAAATCTAGGGTCCAAAACACACTGCAGAAATAATCCGGTCTGAGGCCGCTTTAACTGCCCTGGCTCTGTAGTTTATTGTGGCACCAGAGTTCTCTGACAGAGAGGGTGAAATGTTTCACAAAACTACAATCCCCAGGATTCCTTAGCACTGAGCCAGTGCAATTAAAGCGGTCTCAAACTGGATTATATCTGCAGTGAGTTTTGGGCCGTTGTCTCATTTTGTGAGGCTGTGTTTGGTTTAATAGTGTGTTAAGCGTGGTGCTGCTTTTGTGTGCTGTTCTTCCTCTATTCTGCTAGCATAACCGGAGACCCAGGAAGTGCTTGCTTGAAGTAATTTGGGATTTTGTCAGGAAAGGGTTAAGCACTGCTTCTCATTTGAGCCTAACCATAGTCTGCCTCTGTTCTGCTGACAGGCCCAACTCAGAGGCTCTTCACTTTTGCTTCAAAGCTCAAGAGAACATACATTTTGCAGGATGGCCCTGGATAACTGGATTTTCATCCAGTGTTTTTCCCTTAAATACAGTGGACGTAAAGGTTTTAAAATGAAACAGATTTCCAGTCTGATTCTACATGCTTTTATTTGCTTTTGACTGATCTTATTTCCAAGTTAATTCTGACTTCAGTATTAAAAAAAGTTGTACATTGGGTCCTTGTTACCCATTTGGGTTTGATTCCAGGCCCCCTCTCCCCATGGGTAACAAAATCCGTGGGTTCTCAAGTGCCATGAAATACAGTGGCATAGCAAAATGGTATCCCTTATATCAAAATCAAGGTTTGCTCTTTGGAATTTATACTTTTTAAAAAAATACTTTCAAGCTGTGGGTGCTTGAACCCATGGATAAAAATCTGTGGATAAGGAGGACCAGCTGTAGTGCAGTACCCATTGAAGCTCAGCTCATGAATGCTTGTAGACGAACCTATTAAGGGGTATATGTTTTCCTTCAAAAGGTATTTGGTGATCACTACAAAACAACAGTAGTCTGACTCATCAGGACATAGTAATATCGAGAAAATAATACTTCAGGCCCTTCAGGAGCCCTGGTGGCGCAGTGGTTAAATGCCTCTGTACTGCAGCCATTCACACAAAACCACAAGGTTGTGAGTTCAAGACCAGCAAAAGGGCCCAAGCTCGACTCAGGCTTGCATCCTTCTGAGGTCGCTAAAATGAGTACCCAGACTGTTGGGGGGCAAATTAGCTTACTTGCTAATTAGCTTACTTGCTGTTCACCGCTATGATCTTTGGAATAGCGGTACAGTATATAAATAAAACAAATTATTAATTAATTAAATTATTATTATTAATTTATGTGCAGTTTTCTTGTTAATTTTTGTAGAAGTGAGAAAATTTCCAGTTGAAATGGTTTGGATTTGCAGGCATTCTTCTGGCTGTTGTTCCCCATGAAGCCTAAAGCTTTAGATTTAGCTGTAGTCCTACCTAATCTTTTGTGCTGTATGCGTGCCCAAGAACCATTGCTCACAGACTGGTGATCCAACATGTGGAAATCATCATGCATGAATCGACATCTGTGAGATATATGAGTAGCAAAAAAATATTGCTTCCAGCTTAAATGCATCAAAGGCTACACACATAAGCTTGCTCACAGTTGGCAGCGGATATACAAGAATAAAACTAGTGTTTGGCCAGACTTCACCCACAGTCAGAAATTTTAAAGGATAGTACTACTTGGAGGTTAGCAATTTCATTCATTAATTAAGTTATATAATTATATGAACCTCTAGAAATGTACCAGAGTTCAAGAATCAAGTGCTCTATAACATACTCTTATTCATATCTGTTGCAACTTGAAAAATGGTAAGAGAAAGGACAGGACTCTGGTGCAGAAATGCAGGTGGCCAAATGTTGCTCATGAAAACCTTTCTGCTTTCCATGAAACTGTGCAAATAGTATCATTAAACATTTTGGGTGTGTGTGTGTATGGGGGGGTGGCGGTTGTAGATATATCATTGCTTTCTTAAGGTTCAGTTTACTTTTTGACCAATGAGCTCTGCAGGTTGGTGGCTAACTTTTGACACTTACTGGCCCAGTTGACTTCTGGGGTGCTTGGAAATGGTAGGGAGGAGAGTCTGTTTTAATGTAGGTCCTATTTAATTGATTGCTTGGTCTGACTGAAAATATTAATAGAGTAGTGCCTAGAAAATTTCTGTCATTGTCTTCTCTCTGGTTACAAAGCAGATGCAGGTATTGAAAGAGTAAAGAAGACAGGCTGAAAAAGATTCTGCTTCTGACAGAATTTATGACACAAAATTCATTTGATGGCCTGTCGAGTAAAAGTGGCAGTAACAACAAATACACTCATCGGCTGCCATTGTGTCTGGATAATGGCAATCTGGGGATCCCATTTAAGTAGAGCTGTTCTGTGTAATGAGTTTTCAGCCTGCTAGATTCTCTGTTGGAAGCTTACCAGGGCTAAGCTTGGTTAATAAATGGATGGAGGGCCATCAGCTATTACAAATGATATCCAAATAGAGCTAAGAAGGACTCTTACCTGAAGCCTAGAGAACCAATAATAGTCAGAATTGAACTAGATGGACCATTTGTTTGACTCAACTTAATACAGCTACCTACGTTCTTATGTACTTGTTGGTTACAAAGCCAGTCAGATTTGGTTATATGATGATGTCACAAAGCTCTCAGGTACTTAAATCAGGCATTTTAAGGTTTTGTGATTTTTTTTTTTTCTGGTAGTTATCAGTACCTCTGTGTGTCAGACTTCATTCCCTCCTATTTGGGCAAGCCTCTCTCACCATTGTAATTCAATGGAAAAGAAGTCTGGGAGAATACTGTCTTGGATGCCACTCCTTAATTACAATCTGAAGGTTCTCAGGCATCAGTATCCAGTGTTGCCTTTGCCAAAAGGAGTTCAGAGGAAGAGTCCTTGCTCTAGGATGTTGCTATTTCAGGGTGCCCCAAAGACCTTAAGGCAATGGCACCCAACATTCACCTCTTGAAAGTTGAAATGGCTGGTTACTCATTGTGCTTTCCAGATGGCAGTGCCACACTCAACAAAGGGAGTAAATATTTTTACAGTTTGACTTTAACCCCTGCAGTTTCTGTCTCCCCTACTGATTTAAAAAATAATAATAATGGAAGAGGGTTTATCACCAGAGGAAAAGAGTGTTAATAATAAAGAGACTTTCCATTTTTGTTGTTGTTGTGTGACTTCAAGTAGTTTTCTACTGATGGTGATCCTAAGGTGAACCTGTCACAGCCTGAGTGTGTGTGACTTACCCAGGGTCACTTAGTGGGTTTCTATTTTTGCCCTCCCTTAATTTATAGCAGGGACCTTGCCTGGATTACCTTTACCACAAAACCTGTTACAGTCAACCCTTCTTAAACACGGATTTTTTTATACACAGATTCAAGCATATACGGTTTGAAAATGTTCAAAAAGAAGTATAAATTTCAAATATCAAACCTTGATTTTCCGATTTTTATAAAGGACACCATTTTGCTATGTCATTAGAAAGAATGGGACTTGAGCATCCACGGATTTTATTATCCACAGGGGTTCTTAGAACCAAACCCCAGCATATAACAAGGGTCCACTGTACTTATTTGGATCAGTTTGTTTATTTTGCTGTTGTTGCTGTTAGCTACTGTCAAGTTGACTTCAACTTATGGCTGCCATATTAAGGAGACACCTCCAAATCACACTATCCTCAAGCTTAGGTTTCCAGACTCAGGGCCATGGCTTTCTTCATTGAATCTATCCATCTGAAATGTGGTCTTCCTCTTTTCATGATGCCTTCTACCTTAGCAAGCATTACTGTCTTTTCTAGTGAGTCATATCTTTTCCTGATATGTCCAAATTATGACAGTCTCAGTTCAGTCATCTTGGTTTCCAGGGAGAGTTCCAGCTTGATTTGCTGTAGGATCTGTTTATTTGTCTTTTTAGCAGTTCACAGTATCTATAGAACTCTTCTCCCTCACCAGATTCCAAATGATTTCATTTTCTTCCTGTCAGTTTACTTCACTGTTCAGCTTTCACAACCATATATAGAAATAAGAAATACAATGGCATGGATAAAACTAATGTTAGTATTGAACGATGTATCTTTACACTTCAGATCTTGTCTAGTTTCTTCATAGCTCCCCTTCCAAGTCCTAGTCTTCTTCTGTAGTCTCCATTTTGATTAATGACTGAACCAAGGTATGGACAGTCTTCAACTATTTCAATATCTTCATTGTCTACTTTAAACTTACGGAAACCATATGCAGTCATTATTTTATTATGTTTGTAAACTATCCTTTGCACTTTCTGTCTTGACATTCTTCAGAAATGGTTCTTTGCTATTGTGTGCTAGTAGTAAGATGTACCTAGAATCAAATATAGATCAAAATGGTGACTGCAGCCAGAAATCAGAAGAAGACTAGGAATGGGAAGAGTAGTCATAAAAGAGCTAAAAAAGATCCTAATAAGTAAAGCTAGACAAATGAGCATTAAAGTTAGAATTGTTCAAGTAGCAAGCCATTGTACTCCCCATCACCATTTATGGAGCTGGATAGTCAAGAAAGTGAAAAGGAAGAAAACTCAATTGAGATGTGGTGCTGGAGAAGAGTGCTAAGGATACCATGGACAGCCAAGAAGACAAACAAATAGGTCCTTGAACAGATCAAGCTTGAACGCTATCTGGAAGCCAAATCAAGGCTGTCTTACTTCAGGTGCATCATGAGAAGGCATGACTCCTTAGAAAAGACAATAATGCTAGGAAAGGTGGAGGGAAATAGAAAGAGAGGAAGACTGCAAGATAGATAGATGGGTTCAGTTAGGGAGGTCACAGGTATGAATTTGAAGGATCTGAGCAGTGGAGGTCAGGTGAGCTTGGAGATGTCTCATCCACAGGGTTTCCATGAGTTGGAGTTGATTTGAGGGCAGTTAACAACAAACAATGGTGTCACCTTCATATCTTAAGATGTTGATATTCCTTTTTTAATGCCTCTTTCCTCTGAGACCAATCCTGTTTTATGAGAAAATGCAGGCTTGCCTGACCCCCTTGCCAATGGGAAATCATTATGTTTTTTCATATTCTGTCTCAATGGTAGCCTCTTGTCCTGAGTACAGGTTACTACAGTTCCGGACAGTCACATGTTATGTCACACAACAATTTTTTTTTAAAGTAATCCATAAATTTTCATGATCTACCCATTCAAAGGCCTTGGTATAATCTAATAAGTGCAGGCTGATTTTCTTCTGAAATTCTTTGGTGTGTTCCATTATCCAACATATTATTACTAAGTGATCTCTAGTGCCTCTTGCTTTCTGCACTTAACTTGGATATCTGGCATTTCTTGTTCCAGATGTGGTAAAATTTTGTACTGTAGAATTTTGAACATCTTTTTGTTTGCATGAGAGATTAGTGCAATGGTCTTGTGGTTACTGCAATCTCAGGTGTCCCCATTCTTGGGAATGTATATCAAGTTTCCAGTCTGTGGATCATTGTTTTGTGTGCCATATTTCTTGACAGATTCATTTAGTTAATTCTGTCTCTGTAGCTTGAAGCAGCTCTATTAGTATGCCATCTGTTCTTGGTCGTTTATTTCTGCCAAATGCTCTGATTGCAGCTTCCACTTCACTTTCTAAAATTGTAGATTAAACTTTAAATGGGTCTTCCTTGAATGAATCTGTGATCCTTTCATCTCTTTGGTATAGTTCTTCATTGTATTGTTTCTACCATTTTTTAATTGGTGCTTGGTCTTGTAATGTATTCCCTATTTGGTCATATAGAATCCCCACTCTTGGTTTAAATTTCCCTTTGATTTCTCAGATCTTATGGAAGGTCTCTTGTTCTTCCTTTTTGTTGTCATCTTCTTTTTCTCTGCATTTATAATTAAAGTAGTTTTCAATTCACTCATATTGCCCTGGATTCTTGTGCACCTTTGGATAGCCACCTTTTAATTGGTCCTTCCTTGTTCCTCTTGTCTGATGAAGGATAAAGTAAGTCCGTTCTTGAAGAAGATCTTGGATTATGGATGTGATATATTTTAATGGTCACTGCTTAGAGGGTGACAGCAGCTAGGTTTCTCAAAACAGTACTAATAAACTGCAGTGAAACTAAAAGTTGCTGATACTTTGCCAGATTTTAGTTGTAGGAAATCAGTGTTTGTAGTGTGATATTCATGCAGAACAAGTTGGTGGACTGTGGGCTAGACAGTGTTACAGTTAGGTGGATCTGTAATTTATTGACAGACCAAGCCCAGAGAGTAATCACCAGTGGTTGGTCTTCATCAGGGATATGACTATTGGAATGGCTCAGAGTTCTGTCCTAGGCCTAATGTTATTTGACATCTTTATAAATAACTTTGGTACTGAATGCACAGACAGGATACTGGGCCAACTACGTTATACTCTGCCAGAAGATCTGGAGCTTACCTGGTCCGACGCACCGATGGGCAGGTATTCAGATGCCTGCCTGCTGCCACATCATGGAGCTGCCACCGCCATGGTCTGTAAAAACAGAAGCAGGGTGATTAGCCTCATCCATATGTCCAGGTGCCCCTGTCCAACATCACAGGCTGCAACTGGGGCCTCCATGGAGAATGGTGGTGGTGGCAGAAAAGAGGTGTGTCTCTGTTTGCATTAGCTGTCACTGTGGAGTTTTTGGGAAACTCCTCTGCAAACCATGCATCTTTTAAAATTGGGCTAAGAGCCCATTGGGCCGGGGTCAGGCTGGATCCACTGAAATGGTGTCCAGTCTACCCATTCCTGGCCTGAGGCTGTTTGCCTACATTGTCTACACAGGAAAACGTTGGGCCAATGGGTACAGTCCCTTAGATGATGGAATAGAAGGCATGCTTATCAAATTTACAGATGACACCAAGTTCGGAAGGGGGGATAACTAATACCCAAAGGACAGAGGGCAAACAACAAAATGACCTTGAATGATTCACAGAACAAGGGAAGTAGTAGTGCCACTCTATTATGCTTTAGTCAGTTCTCACCTGGAACAATATGTCCATTTCTGGGTACCACAGCTCAGGAAAGATATTGACAGGTTGAAACATGTTCAGAGAAGAGTGACCATGACAATGAAATTCTGGAAACCAAGCCATAAGAGGAATGACTGGGTAGCCGGGGATGTTTAGCTTGGTGAAGAGAAGACTGAGAAGTGATGTGATAGCTTTCTTTTAATCTGAAAGGATATCATAGATGGAGTGAACTTGGTTTCTACTGTTCCATAGATTAGAACACAAACCAATGGATTCAGATTACAAGAGAAGAGACAGAGGATGATATACTCTCCTTTGGATGAGTGTTTTTTAGGAGCGCTTTAGTTGTGTATTCCTCCATGGCAGTGGGTTAGACTACATAGCCCTTGTGGTCCCTTCTAGCTCTAAGATTTTATTTTGTTTCTTGTTGCATTGATAAGTAGTATAGAAATGTACCTGCTGTTGCTATTGCTATGAATCTCTTTATTCTAGAAGTGGCAGAGGAGTACTCTGGCTTTCCCATTTTTTGTCATGATACATACTGTCTGAAGTCTGGAGCCATGGTAGTTAAAGTGGTGTCAAAGTGGATTATTTCTGCAGTGCAGATGCTGCCTAGGACAGACAGTTTTTTTTATTTGGCGGTCATAAGTAGTTTTCAGGGCATTGTAAGGGCACAGAGGTCCAGGGAAACCTGCTGTCTTGTGTCCCTTTGAGGCTAAAATGGAGAGGATGAAATCCAAGTATAGATAAGGCAGCTGTGGTAGATCAATGAGCTTTGCAACATGACTGAAGCGTCATGAGATACTAATAGTATTTCATTGTAAAAGTTTAATACAAATCTATTACTACTGGCATTTTTCCCAGTATCATCTTACTATCAGTGTCATAGGAGTACTCCAAACAGGAACACGCACTTGATGGCAGAAGTGGGCAGATGTTGCATTCCCCTTAATTAAGTTAAAAATAACATGATGGTGTTCTGCCTAGAATTTAGGTCTGAGAGACTGAAGTTGAAAATCTCCACTGTTTTTGAGTGAGCTGAGGGAAATCCAGTAATCTCATGACAGGCATGATCCAAACATAAGAAATATATGGTATGTGTATGTCTGATTTGAATCACTGAAGTCACAAAAAAAATGTGATATCCTTACCTAAGTGCAGTTGTTAAGTTTGCAATTTTACATACCAGTACCTAGAATGCCTCAGTAGCTGAACCAGAGCTCTCTGATATGAAAGAATCTCTAGCTCCAGAGTATGTGCCTTCAGGTTGCATGTTGACTTATGGTGATCCTATGAATTTCATAGGGTTTTCTTAGGCAAGGAATACTTGGGGAATTGACAATTTCTTCCTCTGAAATACACTCTACAGCATCTGGTATTCATTGATGGTCCCCCATCCAAGTACTGAACAGGCTGACCCCGTTTAGCTTCCAAGATCAGACAGGATCTGGTGCCTTTAGGTATTTAGGTAGCCCTAGCTCCAGTATATGTATATTAAAACATAGTCACAGGAACAGCTGAGCCTCTTTTGGGAATGTTGCACCATAATAGGGGTGCTATTACACAATAAGGCCCTGTGGTTGGTATGATGGAAGAAGAATAGGCAGAAAAGCATTTCATAATGTTTTTAATGTTTCCACATTGGATGAGTTAGTTTTACATAAGTGAAAAGGGTAATAACTTTCCCTGAGAATGCAACAGGAAGTTCATCACTGAACATTTAAGCTGCAGTCCTGTACTTAACTAGGAATATGTTTCATTGAATTTTATGAAGTACACTTCCACATCTACAAGAGATTGTGCTGGGAGTCACTCAGACATCTAAAAACTCCATATTTATAGTTATAAAACAAGCCATAGTTCTTTTATATTTACTGCGGCCATTTTTAAAGTTGTTTTTAATTGTCTGGTTTTAGATTTATTTCTAAAGAGAAGTTTTTGAATGTTTTAAATTTAGTTTTCATTATGAATTTAATGTTTTAAGTATTTTATCCATTGTGCATTACCTCTGACGTTTGGTGAGTTCAGGAGTAAAAAAATGCCATAAATGAATTAATAAAATAATGTAAATGTTCTATTGTAATAATAGATTATGGCAGAAAAAGTGTGTTTCTCTGCATCATGGAAAACCTAATACAGTTCACTGTTCCTTTTAACCCATTTTATCTTGACCCATGATTTCAGGACTTTTTAATGCATTTTAAACATTTTTATCTTTTTAAATTATTTGATATTTTAGTATTGAATTTGTTTTAATTATTGTAGTAATTTTAATCCTACTTTAACATATTGTTTATGTATGTTTTTAACTGTATGTTGCTTTTTTAATGTTGTAAGCTGCCCTGAGTCTTCTGGCATTTTAAGTAGATAAAGGTGGTTAGAATTTGAAGGCTGTAGAGGTGGCTCTTAAGGCACAGTCCAAATAACTATGCTTTACTGAACACAATAGGACTGGCTTCAGGTGAACAGGCCGAGGATTGTACTGTGAAGTAGAACAGAAAGATCAGAAAGATTTATTGCTATCTTTGGGCTTTATAGGTATCTGCAGTATGGCCCAAGTCTGTCTGCCATATTCTGAATCATGCAGGGCTAGGAAGCAATATTCTTAGAGGGGCAAAAAGTCTGTTCTCCTCATGGCTGCTACTGCATGCCTCTGTATCAGTTTCATCTCCCCCATTCAATTAAAATTAGTAGTGCTTGTGTCAGAGAGAGAGGCATTTGCCAGAATTTGCAGCTGTGGGAAGGGTGTGAATAGATAATGAGGATGTCTCGCCAGTAAAGGGAGGAGGTTTGGATGATGGAAATGTTTAGTCTGGCATGGTATGGAGGTAACTGTTATGAAGACCAAGGCAGAGCATTTGGGAAAAGGGCTTTGCTGGTAGGTGCTTGGCCTTAACAAGGCTGGCAGATGTAGAGAGCACTACCCGTATATACTCGACTATAAGTTGACTTCATGTATAAGTCGAGGGCAGGTTTTGGGGCCAAAACTATGGATTTTGGTATGACCCGTGGATAAGTCGAGAGTAAGAATTATGGTCATATAACAAAGGATCTAAAGCAGGGGTAGGCAACCTTTTTGAGCCGGGGGCCGGGTTGCTATCCCTCAGACAACTGGGGGGCCGAAGCCGGGGGGCTGGAGCTTCCACCCTCCGGGGCGGAGCCGCACATGGGGGGTGGAGCTTCCACCCTCTGGGGCGGAGCCGCATGCCAGGGCGGAGCTTCCACTATCCGGGGGCGGAGCCACATGTCAGGGGCGGAGTTTCCACGCTCCGGGGGCGGAGCCGCATAATAATAATAATATTTGCAAGAAGCTACTATGGTCGGCAATGCCATAACACAGGAAAAATGCATGCACACTGTCTCAACCCAGAAAAGAGAAAGCAAGTCCATGTGAGGGGATTTTGCAAAGAGAATACCAAAGGATAACAACAACAATAATAATAGCAATACAGTGGAACCTCGCCATACGCGGGGGATCCGTTCCGGATCCCGCCGCGTATGGCAATTTCCACCTATGCTCGAGCCCCATTGTAAACAATGGGGCTCGTGCACGGCGGCACGGAGGTACGTGTGGCGCAACAGGCGCGCGCGCGGCGCAATGGGTGCACGCGTCCATTCAACTGAATGGGACGCGCCGCCCCTTCTGCTCCACATGCGCCCAGCGGCTTGAGCGCGTACACTCAAAGCCGCTTTAAAAAAGTCCGCGTATGCGGAGGCCCCACTGTATTTGCAAGAATGGTAGCGACTAGGCAAGGCCACAGAACAGCAAAAAACGCATGCCACTGTCTCAACCCAGAAAAGAGCAAGCAAGTCCACGTGGGGGGATTTTGCAAAGAGAATACCAAAGGATAACAACAACAATAATAATAGCAATATTTGCAAGAATGGAAGCGACTAGGCAAGGCCACAAAACAGCAAAAAACGCATGCCACTGTCTCAAACCACTTTCTTTCTCTCCCTTCCTCCCTTCCTCTCACTCCCACCCACCCTCTCTCTCTCTCTCCTCCCCTCCCTCCCTCTCTCTTCTCACCCTCCCACCCTCTCTCTCTCTGCCTCCTCCTCCTTCCCCCCCGCCCCTCCATTTATAGGAGGGAGGAGGGAGGGCGGAGCCAGGAGGGAGGTGGGAGGAGCCAGGAGGGAGGTGGGCGGCGCCCATTGGAAGGCCCAGTGCGGCTCCTGGAGCCCCGTTTCAGGGCTCCGGCTGCCGCATCGGGCCTCCCAGAGACCCGGTGCGGCTCTTGGAGCCCTGTTTCAGGGCTCCGGAGGCCGCATCGGGCCTCCTAATGGGCGCCGCCATTTTGCCCTTCAAAATGGCGGCCAGAGCGGCCGAAATTGGCGTCGATTTCGGCGGCAGGAGGGACCGGGGGCCGGCAGAAAGGCGCCTGCGGGCCGCATCCGGCCCACGGGCCGGAGGTTGCTGACCTCTGATCTAAAGGATGAAGCAAGGAAGACAGTGCCAAAGAACTAACAAAATTGCAGGAGGCATAACTATTTTCACACTGAAGGATGATGGAACAAAGAGTAGAGGGAGATCAGTGCTTCCAGGAGAGATTCCTCTTGCATTTCCCTAGGAGATGGTTTCTGTTTTTATGAAAGTTAAGGTACACTTTTTATGAGAGTACTTACACTGACCCATGGATAAGTCGACTCAAATTTTTGGGGTCAATTTTTTGACTAAAATTTCTAGACTTATACATGAGTACAGTGGACCCTTGTCATACGCTGGGGTTTGGTTCCAAGATCCCCCGTGGATAACAAAATCCATGTATGCTCAAGTCCCATTAAATATAATGATATAGCAAAATTGTGACCCTTATGAAAAATGGAAAATCAAGGTTTGATATTTGAAATTTATACTTTTTTTTGAACATTTTCAAACCATGGATGCTTGAACCCGTGTATAAAAAATCAGTGTATAAGAAGGGCCGACTGTATATACAGCAGTGTTGCTGCTGAATGTGTTTGATAGTTAAAATGTTAAAAAAGCTAACATCAGCCTTGCTACAGCCACCCTCCTGCGTGAAAACAGTTGACTTGTGATGGAAAACTAAAGGGCATTGGCTAAGTAGAGCTTTATGCCTTTCATCTACTCAATTTGAATGCCCTTGCTCTGGAAAAAATTCAGAGAAGCTGTCATAGCATTGAATCAGAATAACAGATTTGTGATTATCAAATAAGTATTTAAAACTGACTCCTTTCTGCCTCGAACAGTAAAGGTGTTTCTTCTACCACCATCACCTCCTTTCTGCTGTGTTGCAAACAATGAGGAAACCTAAGCTTTTACTAGTTCAAAAGTGTTGTTAGAATTGTGGATCTTTGGGCTGAGACTTGGCTAGCAGTTAAGAACACAAGACTTTGTATTCTTGGAGCAACTTTACTAGATGGAAGTCTCTTGAAATTAATGAAACATAGGCGGGTTACAGACCGCCCGTTTGGGGCGGCGCACACCCGCCCCTTTCCCCACTGTATCGGGGCCTCAGCTGCCAGACTGGCAGCCTCTGATGCCCCGATCCGCCGCTTTCCAGGCTGTGAGGAAGCTGCAAAAGGCCGCTTCCCCGCGGCCTGGAAGGGGTGTCGTTGGAGCTTCAAGCCCCAAGGTCACCCGGTGACGGCGGGGAGGAGAAGAAAGGGGCCGCTTGGCCCCTTTCTCCTCTGTGGTGCTGGCGCAGCCGTCTGAAGGCTGCGCCCAGCGACGCAAACCCAGAAGGAGCTCCTTCCGGGGTTGCGGAAAGGCCACCCTAGGCGCCCTGGCGTGGCCCCAATACGTCACAACTGCGCCTCGTGTGGAACGGCCGCCGCCATTTTCTCCACGCAGAGCACGTACTAGGGTTAGGGGGTACGGAAGCACCGCCCCTTCCTAACCCTAGTACGCGCTCGTTGCGTACTTTCTGGCGGTCTGTAACCCGCCATACTTATGAATAAAGGTGCCATATGAAACCTGTGCTTTCTAAAACTTGGATATTGCTAAAGATTTTAACCAAACTACTCATTGATTATGAGAGGTCACGAGGGTCTAGAATACAGTAATGATGTGACAGCTTATCTGTTGTGTTAAGGGACTGAAGAAACATTGTATATTTTTACAGAGTGCTTTCTCAGATGCTTACTGACTTGAATGTTATAAATGTTAAACACTCCACAGCATCAGTTAAAAATAGCTTTTGCCATCCTTCAGATGTTCATCTAATAAAGCTCTTCAGCCAAATATTCCATCATCACAGCCTTTTGATTTCTGTTATACTGTGCCCTGGAATACTTCAAAAGATCTGTTAGGCTCTCCACTCTTTGAATGCTACATTTCTCTTAGTTCACATTTTTAGTTACAGTTCATTGTTAGGGCAATTTTATATATAAATTACAAGTCCCAAAAGTTATGTTGAAGGGTCTTATTAGGTCAGTGCCTTCATGAATGTTTAATATGCCTTATGATTTAAGAAGATCATTGGTTGCAATGGTATTTTCTTCATGCTGATAATGGACTAAAGGCCAAACTAGGCATAAGGGTGGCACAACTGACTCAGTCATTTAAAAGGTGGAAAGGATCCAGGGTAGTGATGGTGGGGTAGGCAACCTTTTTGAGCCGGGGGCCGGGTTGCTGTCCCTCAGACAACTGGGGGGGCCAAAGCCAAAAAATAAATAATTAAATAAATTTTAAACAAATTTAAATAAATAAATAAAATATTAAGACTAAAAATAACAAAAAATAAAATAAAAAATAAAGGAAACTTGGATATTATTAAGATTAAAAATAACAAAAAATAAAATAAAAAACAAGGGAGACTTGGCTATTTTAAATAATAAAAATTAACCAAAAATAATAAAAAAATAAATACATTCCAACCACACTGACTCTCTTACACAGGCCTGCCCTGAAAAAAGAAATAAAAACTAAGGGAGACCTGAAATGGCCACTTACCTCCCCGTCTCTTGCTGCTTCTGCGAATTACAAAGAGGAAGCTTTGTAATTCGCGTAAAGGCAAAGAGCCCTTTGCCCTCCCTCTGGCCCAGAGTACTCCTCCACTCCGCCTCCTCTTCTCAGGCTCTGCCTCCTTAAGGGGCCAGCTCCCATTTTGGCTGGCGTGCGGCCAGGGTCATGGAGGAGGAGGAGGAAGTGGGTGGCCAGCCGGCCGCGAGCGGCCCTGAAAGGCAAGGGGGACGCGCGGGGGAGGAGGAGGTTGGAGAAGGAGGCGGCTGGCTGGCTGGCCGGCTGCATGGGCGGCCACGGCCAGAGGGAGCGTGCAGGGGGCGGAGGAGAAGGAGGAGGCGGATGCGGAAGTGGGTGGCCGGCCAGCTGCATGAGCAGCCGCGGCCATAAGCTGCGGCGGGAGCAGCAATCGGCGGCAGGACCGGGCTGTGACCGGTCCCAAGGCCTCGCCATAGGTTGCTGACCCCTGTTCTAAACCATGTCTCCCTTTTCTTTAAACAAAACTCATTCCAACCTAGTATTTTGTGATCTGGGGATTTCTCTATTTAAACACATGCCACTGCTATCAGGTTTGGTAACAGTATTACTGATAAAAGTAATAGACACTATAAATGAATTGATATTGATAATTACAGTTTCTGTGGTAAAGATATAAATGATGTATTAGTATTCATGATTTAATTGTCAATTGTAATTCTGTGAAGCAATAATATTTTAAATATTTATCGTTTCTGTATACAGAATATTGTTTTATGGAGTTCTGTCTATAAAGCAGAAAGCATTCTTTGTTTTGGCTCTTTGTGTTGTCTGAAAATGTTGTTGTAAGTGGAATTACTGTGCCCACTTGTTCCTGGGATAGTTGACAGAACACATGTTTGTTTTTCCTGGGATAATACATGCTTCTATATTATAGAAAGGACCACATGTAATAGCTGAACTGAAATGGAACAATAATGAAATTGTGTTTGCAGTTCATATTTCTGTGTAAAGGCAGCTGTTACATTTAATACTGAAACGTTTCCTAGAGTTAAATTTCCATCTTGACTCAGAAATCATTCCCTCCAACTCTCTCAGCCTCTTTTGTTATCAGGCGTTTTGATACTGTGCATACTCCTCTTGCTTGTAAGTAACAAGAAGTTATGTATGTAACAAGAAAAAAATCAAATTTTACTATTCAAATGTGTATTCTAGAGCTTGCAACTATTGTTTTGGTCTTATATATTTGTTAAACTTGGGGTACATTTGTGACATATGAAGTTTTTAGCCAGATGCTTTAAAAAGTGCATGGAGGGGGTTGAGGAGAAATAAATTATTCTCTGTACCCTAAAATATGAACACTGTTCTCTTTCCCCAAACTCTATACTTGTTCTTTGAACTGTATGCTGTTTTGTAACCATAAACCTACAAAAACCCTATCGGATAAATGTATTCTCGTGGAATGAGGAAAGCCCTAGACTGTTAAAGCTGCTTTTGCATAAAATGATCTGTACCTGTACTTGTGAAACTTCGGAAACCAAGGAAGTGCCCTTCTGCTGAATGAGATGATTGGTATTTCATATACCTCAGTATTTTCAACATTGACTGGCAGCAGTTCCTCAGGGTTTGAGGTATGATTATTTTCAGTCCTTACCAGGAGATCCCCTCATGTTCCCTTATAGCCTTCCATCCAAATACAGACATACCTCAGTTAATGAAGTCTCTCCCAAAGAAGCTCCACTTTTACAAAGTATTTTTACACATGTGCAAACCTCTTTCTTGATCTTTAATGCATCTGAATGTTTTGGGGCAGCACTGGCATTGGAAGGATAGTGAAAGAGGGCTGGAGAAACATAGGCCCAAAACACACAGGCCAAATAAAGTGGCTTCTGGCCGCTCTGGGGCTTGGTGTTCAAACAATGCATGCCCCCAAAGTGGCCGGAAGCTGCTCCAACACCATGATTTGGTCTTTCGTTATAATTTGATCTGGAGGAATGGCGGTATATAAATAAAAGTTTTATTATTTATTTATTTTGGATCAGATCAAAAAGGAGCTGCAATAATTTGGCTCCTGGCGGTGGTTGGCTTGGGACCAAGGTAGTGGCCTGCTTTGGAAGTGGGCAGTGCAGTCACCACAGTCCTCGCACAATCATGGCTGGAGGCCTCTTTTTGTTGCCTGTCTGCTTTAGCCCCATAGAATCGTAGAGTTGGAAGAGACCACAAGGGCCATCCAGTCCAACCCCCTGCCATGCAGGAAATCCAAATCAAAGCATCCCCGACAGATGGCCATCCAGCCTCTGCTTGAAGACCTCCAAGGAAGGAGACTCCACTACACTCTGAGGGAGTGTGTTCCACTGTCGAATAGCCCTTACTGTCAGGAAGTTCCTCCTAATGTTGAGGTAGAATCTTTTTTCCTGCAGTTTGCATCCATTGCTCCGGGTCAAATAGACATTGGTCCCAGGTTGCAATAATATGTCTGCAGTAAACTGCAATAAAGATCAAGCTGAGAAGGAACAGGATTCAAGTTAATTTTTCTCTTGAAGAAATGCCTAAGAACAAATCTAGCTTGTTAAGTGAGGTGTACTTATTGTAACTAGATTGGACCTTGTTTAGCTGATGAAATTAACTGCGTTTAGGCTGGTGTTGAGCATTTGATCACTTTACAGAGAACAATTATCTGTGCAAATATCATCCAGTTTTGTCAATATTTTTTTATTAGCGGTTGACTTTAAAATTGAAAGGTAAAATCATGTGATACAAAATCCTGTGCACCATTTTTCTTATGCATGCAGGTTTCACCTAATTTTGTCCTACAAAAGAAATGTTATAGCCATTTGTTTATTTTGAATGATGTATAGTAAGAAGCAATGAAGATTTGGATTTCAAATTTGGATTCAGACCAGACTGTTTTCTCTGTCCTTAAATTGAAGTCTGAATCATATGGTCAGTGTATACCCCTGTTTTGATTTTCCATATCTGGCTGCCAGATAGAAGAAAAGCTTATGTTTTGCCACTGTAGCCAAAGTCCAATGACTATTATTACTACAGTGGGACATCATCATCATCATCATCATCATCATCATCATCATCATTATTATGCTTTATTTATATAGCACTGTAAATTACACAGCACTGTACATAAAATCTTTTAATTAGAGGGTTCCCTGCCCCCAGGCTTACACTCTAAGAAGACACGACACAAAAGGAGAATGGAATGGTGGGGGGGAGGGGATCAGGTCCAGCATTCTTCTCTCCCTCTGAGGCCTGGACCAAGGCAGATGGACAGATGGAGGGCTCTATATCTTAAGGATAGGCCTGATGGCATTTGCCCACCCTCTCTCCCCCTCAGAGGCCAGGATGGAGTCACATGCCTTCTAGGAGGGCTCCGTTCCTTTAGGGAGGCCCGATGGCCTATCAGCGGTTTGGTTCCAGGATCCCCCATGGATAACAAAATCCGTGGATGCTCCAGTCCCAGTAAATATAATGGCAGAGCAAAGTGGTGTCCCATATATAAAATGGAAAATCAAGGTTTGCTATTTGAAATTTATACTTTTTGGAATATTTTCAAGGCATGTATGCTTGAATTCGTGGATAAAAAATCCATGGAAAAGGAGGGCTGACTGTACAACAGAAACGTATACATATAGAATTCCTTAGAAATCTGACCATCTCCTTCAGGATATCCTGCTCTCACATAATCTGACCTCCTGCTGGGGGGATTGTGGGCAGAACAGTTTTGAGTATGCACATCTCCATGCCACATTATACCTCCTCTTTTTTGCTTGCTTCCTGTATTGTGAATTAACACTGAGGAACAAAGCCAAGATTACAGGAAGCACCTGGTTAGTAGCAACCTTAGTATCACTAATGCCTTTATTTAATGGAAGGAAATGTTTAAGAGGAAAACATTCTTGCTATCTTACATCTATTTATTGTTTTTCTTTCTTTTGTGGGACAGCAGAGTTCCTTTAAAACCTTTTTCCTGTTGCAATACTGATGTAACATAGGCACTGCAGTATGAAAACACCAACTAGTTTTCTTTGTTTACATTTATTGTGCATTGCCTTTAATATCATCTATGTCTGTGCATGATGAAGGGATGATTTTCAAGTTGAGCTTTATAGTGCGGTACCTTGTATTGTGAAGGTTTCTTTAAGGGAAGATGATGGTTGGCCATTGAAGCATAACTGTGAATGAGAAATTTGGCACATGTCCTTAACTCATCAGTGTGAACATGTGCCAGAACTCTGCATTGGTTCACAGATTTCCTTCAGCATTAACAGTTAGTGAAGCATGGCACTGTGTTTGCTTTCAGCTTTGGCATCTTAATCAGAGAATCATTTGTGCTTTCTGCTCAGACAAATACTGTATACTTTTAGAATGAAAAGTATATGAATACACTTTTACAAATCTGAAAGTGGGAATTCCCTGCTAGTGGACCCATTCTTGACAAGGTTTCTCCTAAAAAAAGAATTCATGATAGATTGCCACCCATGAAATTAAATCACCTAACAGCCTTTGGCCAGTAGAGCTATTTAGAGGAATTCTGCATTTCTCCTTCCAGTCAGGGG
This sequence comes from Sceloporus undulatus, assembly GCF_019175285.1. NCBI lineage: Eukaryota > Metazoa > Chordata > Lepidosauria > Squamata > Phrynosomatidae > Sceloporus > Sceloporus undulatus. The sequence goes on from NC_056522.1 coordinate 14,568,318, forward strand.
GGGGGGGGGGGGGGGGGGGAAGTACTTTGATTTACTTGTCCGAAAATTAAAAACACAGAACATAACAAACTTTATGAGTGTCCTCAAAACAAAAATGGTAGTTTGGCTACTGTACAGTCTACAGGAAAAAATGCAGCCAAATATGCAAAGATTTAAAAAAGTGTATTGGGGCAATGGAAGGTAGCAGTCATGTACACTTTTAAATTATTTTTGTGGGCTTTCCAGCATTGGAGTTCAGTGATACAATTCCATATAAAATCAAAAGTACATTTAACTGATCTAGTTACATGTTACCTACTCAAATAGATTCTTGAGTTTTAGAAGATGTGTAGGGTGCATTGCAGAGAGAGCGCTCAGAAAGCAGGTACTGTATCTTGGTTTCCAATTTGATGTCCTAAATATGGCCAAGAAGGAGCAAACAAGCTTTTATGGGAATCTGAGTTCAATAAAGGTGAGCCCCTTACACTAGTTGTTGTTTTGTCCAGAAATGTCTGATATCAGAGGAATAACTAGTAATTAAGGGGGAAATGCTAGTGGTTGAACTCACCTTACCATAAATTTACCTGTCATAAGCATATTTTGAATCAGATGGGCTATTGTGAAAACTGCTTAGGTTTTGAGTTCATATTGGAGAACAAAGTTTACATAAATAGAGTGCTAGCTTAGTTGACATTTACTGAATCTTAAGATATGGTTTATACGATCATAGTTATAAATTTAATAATAAAGAATATAATTGATTCTAATAAGATCATCTGTCACCAGTTCTGTTCATCACTGGCCATAATCTGATTTCTTGTAATAATTAAACCAATTTAGATATTTAGAGTATTTGTGGCTTTCTAGCAAGAGAGCATTTGAATGTGTAATGCCCCCCCCCCCCCCCCCAAGATATGTGTGTGTGATGCATTTTATCACTAAAGGATAGTATATTTCTAAAATTCTAATCCCATAAGACTGAACCCTGTCTTTCATGTTCATCTACAGAGGGCTTTCAGTTTTCATTTATTCGTGACTAATAATTCTAGAGTATTTTATGGAAACCTATACAGTCTTCTTGCTTTAAAAAAAATCTGATAACCCAAGTATTGTGTTTTACTTAGTTTATCATTTACATTTTGACTTCTGTGTGTGTGTGTGAGAGAGAGAATCAGCTTGAGTTTCTGAAAACACTCAAAACTGCTTATTGTTCATGCAGTAAGGCAAGAATGCCAGTTCCAAACCTTAAGAACAAACAGCTGAATATAGTTTTCGTACATTCACCTGCCACAACTGTGTAATTAATGGGGTTTATTATACAATACAGCCAGTGCAGGGGCACTTAACCTTTAGGCAAGAACTTTTATGGAGGGCTGCATGTGGTGCACTTCTGACTTGCAACAGCTGCCAAAGTGAGTATGTGTCTTGTTCAGCTACAGAACACTTAATAAGAGTCCATAGAAATGGTTACAAAATTTACTAAAGCAGGTGTGCCAGAATTGGGTGTAGTTGCTGGCCTCCCCAAGAGTGCTTTCAGTGCTAAACACTGACATATATTACTGCTATAGCATAAGCTTTGTTTGTGACAAATGGTGCAGCAGATGGTACAGAACTCTTCAGTTGATGGGGTCCAGCATCACCTCACAGCCACTGATAGAATTTGGGCCCCCAAACCAATTCTACACCGACTATTCCCAATTGGCAGTCAGATGGCAATAGCAATAGCATTTAAATTTCTATATGGCTTCATAGTGAACTCAGCACTCTCTAAGCAGTTTACAGTCTGTAAGCCAGTTGATCCCAACAAGCTGGATACTCATTTTACCGACCTACAAAAGAATGGAAGCCTGCATAAACCTTGGAGCCTACAGTCGAACTCACAAGATTGTGGCTGCAGTACCAGCATCTAACCACTGTAACATTAGGGCTTCTTTTTTAGTTCCCTATCCTGATATATGGAGCCCTTTAGCTGAGGTATCTCTCTTGGCTGAGGCTGATAGTAGATGGACTCTCAAGGGTTGTGTAGTGTAAACAAAAGAAAAGTGTGCAAATGTGGCCCATGTCCAACCCCCAACCCCCAGTAACTATGAGAACTATGGAAGCAGGTTAACAACAGAGGAAAAGTTACTCCCCCAATCACTTCTCAGGCCTGATAGTGTTACAGTCTCAAACCACCACACTAAAGGAAAAGGACACTGATACAAATTGACTGTGCACTGGACAGCTGTTAATGTTTGGACATTATGTTAACAAGGACTCCAAAACCCATCAGCCTGGCAGCAGAGGCCTAGGTCACTCCTGCAGAGACGGACAGCTGCCAAGGTTTGGAGAGGTCATGCTGTCCCTGTGAAGATCTTGGAGAGCCACACCTTTAACCCCACTTTTCAATTTTTTTTCTACAGTTAGATCCTCATGGGGTAGGGACAGTTTTCCTACATTTTGGGCCCTGGTCTGTTTTAAGCCAGATAGTTGTACAGTGGTACCTCGGGATACGAAATACCCAGGTTACGAAATTTCCGGGATACGAAAAAATCCCATAGGAAATAATTGTTCCGGGTTACGAATGTTTTTTCGGGTTACGAAAAAATTTTTGGTGCTTTTCGGCGCTATTTTACACGGAATCGCAGCTTTTCCCCATTAGCGCCTATGGCATTTCGGCTTACGAAGGCTTTTCGGGTTACGAAAGTGGCCGCGGAACGAATTAATTTCGTAACCCGAGGGAGCAGTGTACCTAAGAATTAAAGAGGAAGTTTCGACTTCTGCTGGGCCTAAAACATGGTGAAATTGCCCCCATATCTCTGGGTGTATGGGAGCCAATTTTATCTCTCACATCTTTTTGGGAAAAGTTGTGTGCTAACAGTCCCTGGGAGCCTGATAAGTAGCTTTGGGGAAGTGTGCAGCTCATAAGTTCCATTTTCTTCATCCTTCATTTTTCTGAACTTCTAAATCTGTCGGTTAGTGTGATATAACCAAGGAAGAGAAGAAAAAGTTGTTAGTATATCAGTAAAATCAGTTTTGTATTAGCATACCTGTTCGCAGATATACCTTGGCGGGATATAGACCGCCGCTTTGCGGCGGTCTCCCGCCGGCGCCATTTGCTCTGCGAGCGAGCTGCAGCAGCCAAACCGCGTGGCTCCCGTGTGGAGCAAAAAAGAAGCTCCATTTCGGAGCTTCTTTTTGCGGCGCCTCTATGACGTCGTGAGGCGCCGCTGGCGCATTCGCGACATCATAGGCGCTGCGACACGTCTGGACGCTATGCGTCCAGTACGTAAACATGGCGGCCCCCATGTGGAAGGGGCGCCGCCATGTTGTACGTATTCTATACGTACTAGGGTTAGGGGGGTGCGGAAGCACCGCCCCTTCCTAACCCTAGTACGTATAGAATACGTACTATATGCCGGTCTATATCCCACCCATGTAAAGCATTAATGAAATATACACTTGCTTCTCCACATTTGCGGATTTGATTATTCACCGATTTGATTAATGTGTTCTCTCTAAGAATATCTAGGTCCTTCAGCACAACTTTGTGGTCAACTTTAACCAAAAGACACACAGAAGGACTTAAGAGATCCCTAGAGAGAACACTCCGCTAGTCATTTGTAGCTCCTCCAGCGCAATTCTGTAGTCAGTGTCTGGCAGATGTTGACCACAGAGTTGCAGTGGAGGACCTAGAGATTCCGAGAGAGGTGTTCTCTCAGGTAAAAACATAGTATTTTTGTTATTTGTGGTTTTTCCAATTCATGGGAGTCCTGTGCCACTAACCCCAGCGAATGTGGAAGGACGAGTGCACTGCAGTAAAGGTTTAAGGGGTTTGATATATACTGTATCAAAATACGTACCTTCTGAAACACTTTGCAATACTGTCTCTTAAGACCTAGTGGCCGCAATACTGGCTAAAAATGTTAGATTTTTGGTTTCTTCTCCCATCCTCTAAGTTCTTTTGTTCCATCCGGTTAAAAGATTTGATGAACTTGAAAGCTTGTGTCTTTCTGTGATATTTTTGTTGGTTTTAATAAAGGGGAAGGGAGCACATAACTACTACAGTTCTTTATTTACTTCAGGATAAGTTCTGCCTGGGGTATTTATGAAGTAGTTTGGGTGTTGGGTTGGGTAGTGGCATTAAAACTAGAAGATGTTTTCTCTCTTTTTGTGTATGTGTTTATAAAGGTTTATATAGGTTATAGTTTTAGATGGGTTTTTAAAAATTTCATACAGATAAATAGTAGGCTTTGTCATTAAGTACCTTCAATGAACAGATGGCAGAAGACACACAACTGGTTTGCAGTCTGTTTAGATTTAGAAATTTGATAGCTTAATGGATTCATATTTATTTGTGATAGATTTTGTTGAATGAAAACGATACCTAATCCCTGATTATATGATGACTGAATCTGTATCATATAGCACTGATAGCTTTTGAGAAATAGCAGACTCCCCTCCATTTCCTATGCATTTTGAACTAATATGGGTGCTCTTGTCTGTTTTTCCCCAGTTGAAATTAATGTAACTTGTCATATGTAGGTTGCTCTTAAATGTAAAATTGCTTAAGGCAATTTTACTGCTGGACGGCCTATTGACTTCTAGACAAATTTGCCCTATTTTACTAGGCTATTTGCCAATGAAACATTTTCATTCTCTACTTTACAAAAGGAACTATATGTGGGATATATATGTAGGATTCATTGCCTTAGAATATATGTTTAGTGTGACTTCTGAGATTGCTGCTGGGAATTTATGTCTATTCCATGAAGACTTGTTTTTCAATAATTCCAGATAATATATGTCAGGGGACTTATTTTAATACTAAAACTTTTCAAACGCTGTGATTTTGCTTTTGAATTTTGGAAAGATTTCTTAGTCTTGGTGGTTTACTTTGTTTTAAAGGTGAATTTGTGCTCTTGGAGGCTTCCAGAAACAGCAGTTCTTCTCCCTTTCTTTTTCAGTTTGCTTGATTCCTAACTCAAATATAAACTTTAATTGTGTTAAAGTTATTTAATACTTTGGGATTATTCTGTCAGGGTTGTTCTAGAATAGTACACTCGTCCCTCCACATTTGCAGCTTTGATTTTTGCGGATTTGATTATTCATGGATTTTATTAGTGTGTTCTGTCTAGGAATATTTAGGTCCTGCAGCGCAAGTCTGTGATCAACTTTAACCAAAAGTCACACAGAAGGACCTAGAGATCCCCAGACAGAATACTCCACTAGGCATTTGTAGCTCCTCCAGCACAATTCTATGGTCAGGGTCTGGCATATGTTGACCATAGAGTTGCATTGGAGGACCTAGAGATTCCTAGAGAGGTGTTCTCTCAGGTAAAAACAGTGTTTTTGTTATTTGAGGTTTTTCCACAGGGGTCCTGTGCCCTTAACTCCAGCAAATATGGAGGACGAGTGTACTACCCTTGTTACCACAAAATGCCTATTTATATAAAATTAAATTTCATCTGATGCCTACACTGGGATTTTGGAACATGACTTTTTTACATACCTCTAGTGTGTTTATATTCAGTTACAAGAGAAAAGGCTACCTTTAGCTCACTGTAGACAGGGCAACACTTGTGTTTGTTGACTGCTCTCAAGTCAACCCCAACTATGGCAACCAGATGAATGAGATTTCCAGGAAACCCTAGAACAGTTCTGCTCAGGTCTTGCAGACTCAGGGTTGTGGCTTCCTTGATTTAGTCTATCCATCTGGAATGTGGTCTTCCTCTTTTCCTACTGCCTTGTGTCTTGCCAGGCATTATTGTCTTTTGTAGCAAATCATGCTTTCTCATGATATGCTGAAAATATGCCAGCCTCAATTTAGTCATTTTGGCTTTAGGTAGAGTTCAAGTTTGATTTCTTCTAGGAACTGTTTGTTTGTTTTAGCAGTCCACGATATCCACAGAACTCTTCTCCTTTACCACATCTTGTATGAGTTGATTTTCTTCTTGTCCTTACTGTCCAGCTCTCACAACCATACATAATAATAATAATAATAGCTTTATTTATATACCGCCCTTCGAAACATCAGGGCGGTGAACAATAAATATAACAATACAATACAACGTAATAAAAACAATACAATTAGAACAATAAAAACACTTATACCAGATCACCAACTGCTAACGGGGGGGGGGGGGGGGGGGCATTCAGGGAGAAAAATCAGGGGTAGGCCTGCTCGAAAAAGAACGTTTTCAACCCCTTCTTAAATTGGGCCAGGGAGGTTGCTGAGCGGAGCTCAATGGGCAGCGAGTTCCAGAGGGTAGGGGCCGAAGTGGAAAAGGCCCTCCTGGTGGTGTTGACTAATCTAGCCTCCAGAACTCTTAATAGGTGCTGCCCGGTGGATCTGAGTGTGCGGGGCGGATTGTACAGAGAGAGGCAGTCCTTTAAGTACCCTGGGCCCAAGCCATTTAGGGCTTTATAGGTTATAACCAACACCTTGTATTGCGCCCGGAAGCGAATAGGCAGCCAATGTAAGTCTTTTAAGACCGGTGTTATGTGGCTGGTCCTAGATGTATTAGTGACCAGTCTTGCCGCCATATTCTGCACCAATTGCAGCTTCCGGGTATGGTACAAGGGTTGCCCCATGTAGAGCGCATTGCAGAAATCCAACCGAGAGGTTACCAGAGTGTGTACTACTGTTTCAAGGTCCCTCCGGTCAAGGTAGGGGCGCAGCTGGCGTATCAGCCGAAGCTGATAACAGGTGCTCCTGACTGTCGCATCCACCTGAGACGTAAGGTGGAGCGACGAGTCAAGGAGCACCCCCAGACTGCGTACTGAGTCCTTCACAGGAAGCGTGATCCCGTTCAGGACAGGTGGAACCACCTCCGTCCCTGGGCCAGGAGAACCTATCATGAGCACTTCCGTTTTCTCTGGATTCAGACTGAGTCTGTTTTCCCTCATCCAGCCCATTACCGACTCCAGACAGGCCACGAGAGGAGAGATGCCATCCCTGGTCACTGCATCAGTCGGAGACATAGAGAAAATTATTTGGGTGTCATCAGCGTACTGATAACCCCGTGCCCCATGTCTCTGGATGATCTCTCCCAGCGGTTTCATGTAAATGTTAAAAAGCATGGGAGACAGAATGGCTCCTTGAGGGACCCCAGATGTTAAGGGCCTCCTGTTGGAGCACACGTCTCCCAGCTGCACCATCTGGAACCTCCCAGAGAGGTAGAACCGGAACCACTGGAGTGCAGTGCCCACGATTCCCACCTCTGCCAGGCACTCCAGAAGGATACCATGGTCTATGGTATCGAAAGCCACTGAGATGTCTAAGAGCACCAACAGAGACACGCTTCCCCTGTCGATGCCCAGACGGAGGTCATCGACCAAGGCGACCATGGCGGTCTCAACCCCATAGCCCGCCCGAAAACCGGTTTGAAATGGGTCTAGATAATCCGTTTCATCCAGGATCGTTTGAAGCTGGATCGCAACCGCCCTCTCGATCACCTTACCCAAAAATGGCAATAGCGATACAGTACTGGCCGGTAATTGCTGTGCATCAGAGGGTCAAGGGAGGGCTTTTTTTAATAAAGGTCTTACAGTGGCCAATTTTAGGTTCGATGGAAATTGCCCATCCCTGAGAGATGTATTGATAATCCGGTGCAACATTGAAGTTACAACCGGTCCCCCCAGAGCCGCTAGCCATGAGGGACAGGGATCAAGAGAGAGGTCGTCTTCCTAACACTTCCAAGGATCCTGTCCACATCCTTGGTACAGTGGTACCCCGGGATACGAATTGATCGCGTTACGAAATTTCCGGGATACGAAAAAGTTAGATTGGAAAAAACTGTTCCGGGATACGATGGTTTTTTTGGGTTACGAAATTTCGGCGCGAAATTCAAACGCAAAGCGCGGCTAGCGGCTTTCCAGCGGCTTTTCAGGTTGCGAAATGTATCGGGTTACGAACGGAGCCGCGGAACGAATTAATTTCGTAACCCGAGGTAGCACTGTACTTACAGACTCAAAGTGATCCAGTTTAACCAAGTCCACGGAGGCTCTGGGCACCTCTACTCTGGTTTCTGCTCTAATACTGGCATCTAGACCTTCGCTAATTCGAGAGATTTTATCCGCAAAGAAGTTGTTAAATTGGTCACAGCAGGCCTTAGAAGGTTCAAGGATCTGGTTCGGGGCAGGAGGGAGCTGAGTTAGCTCCCTCACAACCCTGAACAACTCTGCAGGACGCGACTCCGCAGACGCGACACGTGCACCATAGAACAGATTCTTAGCTGCACGTATCGCCTCTCCGTAGTCCTTCAAAAGATGGTCTAGGAGAGTCTGGTTGGATAAGCGCTGGTGTTTCCGCCAGCGGTGCTCTAGCCGTTGCAGAACCCGCTTTCTTGCCTGGAGATCTTCCGTATACCAGGGCTTCCTTTTGGAAGCAGGTCTGAGAGGGTGCTTGGGAGCGATACTGTGTATAGTCCTAGAGAGATTAGTATCCCAGATGTTAGTCAGGGCATCAACAGTGTCACCGTCGGTTCCAACCGTATACCCCTCTAGGGCTTCTTGGAACCTTTTGGGTTCCATCAGCCTTCGAGGGTGGACCATTTTAATAGGTCCGCCACCCCTGGGGAGGATCTGGGTAGAATGTCAGGGATGATGGGAGTTGTAGCTCTTCACCTCTGGCTCTAACTCACCACCTTGTTATGCACCGGCGCTGACCAGTTTTGGCCAGTGGTTAAAGCTTTGCTCTAAAGCAGCAGAGTTTCAGAGAATAGGCTGAAGACCCTGACAAACTCTCCAAGCCTTCTCACTCTTGCTCCACAGAAGTCTTCACACTTCTTCAAAATCCAACTGGCTCTTGTATCTTCCTCAAGACACCAGACAACTCAGTAGTCTTATATAAAAGATCTACTTTATTCTACTATATACAACAACTCTATATGCCCTCACAATCTCTACAATCTCCAATACTACTCACAAAACTCCACAACTACCCACAAAATACATTGGGAATTATAACAATTATTATAGCCATAGTAAAACACCACCCACTTAGCCAGTTTCCACCCAGTGGGTATGTACACTCATTTTCATTGGTTCTCATATTTCAACCCATAATTAAATGATTTCATCATCTCACCTTGTCCACTTAACGATTCTCAGGTGTGTTCAATTATCCACTCTGCATTTCTGTCCTTGGCATTTAGGACTTGCTAATTACATTACCTTTTACACCTGTGTGGCTTCTTAATTGCTTTTGCTTAGTCATAGTGACTCTCACATACATGTTTTATTTCTATCACTGTATATCCCATGTTGCATTTTCCTTAACATAGAAGCCTTGATTTTTGCCTCTACCAGGAAATGATCCGTCCATGACAAGGGGGAAATACAGTGGTACCTCGGGATACGAAATACCCAGGTTACGAAATTTCCGGGATACGAAAAAATCCCATAGGAAATAATTGTTCCGGGTTACGAATGTTTTTCGGGTTACGAAAAAAATTTTGGTGCTTTTTTCGGCTTTTTCGCACGGAATCGCGGCTTTTCCCCATTAGCGCCTATGGCATTTCGGCTTACGAAGGCTTTTCGGGTTACGAAAGCGGCCACGGAACGAATTAATTTCGTAACCCGAGGGAGCAGTGTATTAGATATTTCCACCCACTGAATTTCCATGTCCGTACAAAAGACCAAATCGAGTGTATTACCCGCAGAATGCGTAGGTCCCAAGACCAGTTGTGACAGGCCCATGGCTGTCATGGTCTCCATGAATTCCCGAGTCGCACCAGATGGAACATAGTTGGCCATGAAGGGGATGTTGAAGTCTCCCAGGACCAGAAGCCTGGGGGAATCCAACATCAGCTCCGAGACCAACTGTGTCAGCTCGTTAAGGGAGTCTGTTAGCGCACGGGGTGGCCGATAAACCAACAGAATCCCTAGACTGTCCCTGGCCTTCAGGGTCAAGTAAATACACTCAATATAGGAAGTTTGACACACATGGTTCCTAGTTAGAGACAAGATGTTCTTATGTACCAAGGCAACCCCCCCCCCCCGTCCACCTAACCTGGTCTGGTCCTTCACTGAGTACCCGGTAGGTAGAGCCTGAGCCCATACAAGCTTCTCCCTCAGGCCCAAGCCAGGTCTCAGTAATGCAAGCCAGGTCACAGTTGTTATCCTCGAGCAGGTCATGAATAATATGGGATTTGTTCTTAATAGACCTGGCATTGCACAGGAGCAGAGACAGGGTTTGTGGTACGGTTGGAGCGACCCTCAGGTCTCTTTGGTTAGAAGAGGGACAGGAAGGCGGGATAGATATTAAGCATCGATCTCGCCTTCCCCTGTAACGCTGGTCCACTCTCCTACCACCATACCTTCCCTTGCCCCACACTACCTTAATGGGAGCCCCGCTTATGCAAAAAGAGTTACTCTCTACCTCCCCAGCCAAAACATTCCCCGAGTCCATATCCTCCCCCTCCCCCGGCAGTGCAGTGAAAAGGGCAGAGAGAAAACACTTCAGTCATTCTCTGCCCAGACCAGCACGGGAATGGCACCCCTGCCTTCAAACTGCCGCTAAGAAAGCGTAACTGCACAGCTGTGAAGATGCAAAGTTCAGCAGCCAGTCCGTGGGCGGCTCCCCCAGGACGGTGCGCAGATGCGCACCTCCGACACCCCGGGGAAGACCGCCCGGCAGCAGTCACAGCTCCAGCAGCAGAGTGTCTGGTAGAAAGCGGAGGGGGCGTGGCGAAGAAGGGCCAGGCAGCCTGGTGGTAAGTGCTGGTCCAAGGGGCCTGCTGGCCTCAGCTTCTCTTGCCTCCTCAGTCCTTCTGCTTGCAGGTTTTATATGGCACAGCAGAAGGGCGGGGCTGGTGGTAAGTGCTGGTCCAAGGGGCCTGCTGGCCTCAGCTTCTTTACATAGTCGGCTTTTGTGGGTTTTTCGGGCTATATGGCTATAGTTTTGTTTGTTTTTTTATTTCTTGACTGTAGTCTCTGTTCAGATTAACTAGTGAGCCAAGGTTTGGGAAAACTTTATTTTAATTTCTTAATTGCCTATCTTAAATTTATGTAAATAATTCGTGTTCATTATTATTGTTTTTGTTTTTAATGTTGAGCAGTAAACCTGCCTTTCATGCTAACACTATGGTGTCATCTGCATATCTTAAATTGATATTCCTGCCTCCGATTTCCACACCCTCCAAATTTAATCCTGCTCTGTGTATGATAAGTGATATTCCTAGCATCATATTGGCTTTGGGTTTTTTCCTCAGTGTGTCAATGTATTGAATTTTTCTTATGAACTTTTCATTATGACTGCAAAGCTAAAATTTATATTGCTAGGTAGCATTCACATTAGTGTGTGTGTTTTTTTGCTCACAGTATGTATCACTCTGAGTTTCTATACAAACAAGCACTTGAGGGATGGTTCCTCATTGTAGTAATTTCATTTAGGCTTAGTTTAATCTACAGTTTAGAGATACAATTAAAGATGAATCCTAGTTAAATTTGACATCTATTAAAACTGGACCTTAATTAAACTTTGGTGCTTAAATGTTATCATTTCAGTAGACAGCAATTTGGAACATAAAGGTTTAGAAGTATGCCCACTAAAACAAGATGGACAGATTTGTGAGAAAATATGGTTTGGATCAGCTCTTAAATCTTTTAAATCTTAATAATGAATAGTCACTAGGAGCAGGGGCCTAACTCCAGTTGTTAGTTCCAACTGCAGCAGGCCCAGTGAATCAGTAGAACTTACATAAGTTGACTTACTATGTTCCCATTCAATAAGTGGATCTGTTCTAGTTGAAAATAACCATAGACCCAGACCCAGACAAATCCATAGCAGTGAAGACAACAACCCAAAGGGAAGAGATGAGGAGTTCAAAGGAGCACTGTGACACCACACACAGTGTGGAGCGGCATGGCATCACACTGCCATGGGAGTGGAGTCAGGGCGTGCATTGTATGGATGCCACGCCCCAACTCTGCCCCCAGGCAGGCCTTAATGGCCGGTCTACACAGCCCCTATGTATCTTTGGAAATCATCTGGCATGAGTTCCAACAATAAGTACAGGGTTCTGTATAACATCCTTCAACTGCTCTATCCTCCTTCCTTCCTCATTTGGTAGAGCATTGATTATTTCCTTTGCAGTTCCTCTGTTTCAAGAAGTTTTAAGATTCTAAAAAGTAATAACACTAGAGCAGTGCTTCTCAATTATTTTCTGTCATGCCCCCCCTAGGAAGAAGAAAACATTTCGCGCCCCCGCGCGACTGTAAATAGTATCATTTGTCTATAAAATTGTTATAAGTACACCTCTGCATAACAGAGCCTCGCGCCCCCCTTTAATGAGCCTTGCGCCCCCCCTGGGGGGCCCGCCCCACTATTTGAGAAAGGCTGCACTAGAGGAACAACAGAATTGAAAACTTTGGAAGAAATAAGTGGTCTAGAACATAAAGTGTTGGTTATTATGTAAACAACTAATAGATAGATTCAAAATCAACAAAAAACAAAAAGGATTTGAAACAAAGAACAAAGAACTGGATAAAATATTAGAAGGGAAAGAATTGAAACAAATGTCAAAATTATGTCAAAATTCTATGAAATATTTCTAGAAAGAAGAAGATACTTCCTGCCTCTTTCCACAGCCCATTTGAGACTGTGGTAGCAGGCGCCTTGGGACCACAGTGTGGTTGCCGTGGTCCCAAGCTAATTGGGGTGGGAGCAACTTCTGACCATCCCTTTTGCCCCATCTGTTTCAGCCCATAGTTCCAGAAACAATGATTAAATGGGCAATTGACATTAGCAGGGAAATAGACTTGCATAGCTGGATCTCTGCTATCAAAAAAGGACAGTTCACAAGATGCCAGAATATTAAAGAAAACTAGTACAGTATAAAATGGCTCTTGGATGGCACATAACACCAGCAAGAATCACAAAGACAATCAAAACTTAACAAAATAAATATTGGAAATTTGATAAGGCCATTGGATTATGGTATCATATGTGGTTGGTCTGCCCAGTAATAAGAAAATGTTGGATATATTCAGTTATAAGTAAAATACTAAATAATAATTTTTCAATTAATACCATAAATATATCTATTAAACATGACAAACAAAATAGGATATAATGGCAGAAACAACCACTGGAAGAAAATATTGTACATTGTTTCAATTGCCAAAATATTACTGGCCTGGCACTGGAAATTAAATAATGTCCCAACTATTGATGATTGGTTGTTAAAGATGTTAGATGCTATAGAGATTGACATGTTGTATAAACAGCATATCCTCTCAAGGAACAGAACAAAAATGGAACATATTGACTATTGTAAAAACAAACGGAGATAAATAATAATGTTATAATAAGAAGACAAACTTTGTAAGCTATGGCAACTGAAGAAAAAATAAATAGTAAATTTGAAGTAGCAAATAACAGCATTTGAAGAGAAGTAGTTAAAGCATAAAGAAAATTAGTCACACCGAACAGAAAGATTGTAGAGAGATCTTGTAGACTTTTGAGACTAACTGAAAGAAAGAAATTGGCAGCACAAACTTTTGTAGACTACATTCTACTTCCACAGATGCATTTAGTGGAACATTAAAAAGTTTAGGAAGTCCCAGACAATACTACATACAACAAATTTTGTTTACCAACAAACAAAGAAGCAGAAATAATTGAAACTATAAGCATAATCAAATAGATATGTCTTTGGTAATGAAAGAATTTTCTTAGTTTGTTAGTGACAAATACATAGTTTTTGCTTAGTGTCAAAACTAATCTGTGTGTGTATGATGTGTATTTGGATATGTTGTATAAGGCATAGAATGTATTAATGTATGTAATAGTGTATATATGTAACAATATATACTCAGGCTGCCTATTAGCTTTCAGGCACAGTATAATAATAAGGTGTTGGTCATTACCTATAAAGCCCTGCATGGCTTGGGTCCAGCTTACCTGAGGGAATGCCTCCTCCCATACAATACTTCCTGCACTCTCAGGTCCTCTGGGAAGAATCTCTTGCAGTCTAAGGAAACCAGACTGGTAATAACTTCCCAGAGGATGTTTTCTGTTGCCGCTCCAAATATCTGGAATGACCTGCCGAAGGAGATCCGCCATATAACATTTTTGGAGGCCTTTAAGAAGGCAATAAAAACGGACCTCTTCTGGCAGGCATTCCCAAACTGACCTTCTCAGAATGTTAACTCTCCAGTTGGGAACTGTCGTTTTTAATGGTATTTTAAGGTGGGAGGGAGAGAGGGAATTGGATTTTATATATTTTCCTATGATTTTACTTATGGTTTGTTCTGTTTTATTTTTATTGTTCTTATGTTTGTTGTTACCCGCCTTGATCCAATACAGGGAGAGGCGGGATACAAATAAATACGATTATTATTATGATTATTATTATTATTTGTGTGTTGATAAAGAATATTAAGATTCTCTCCACCTGGCCTTCTACTGAAGCTAGAAATAATTACTACTTTTTACAACCTGCCAGAATCACGGGAAGGCTTCTTCTCAATCTTCATGTTTTGGCTTCTAAAATATATGTATGAGCCTTCTTCGGCTGTTGCCAAAAAAATCTCCAGGAATGCTGCTGCTTCTTTCTGATAGTAGCTGCTGCTAGAAAAACTAAATCCTTCTGCAGTAATGAATAAGTAACAAATGCTATTTGCTTCTTAATTTATACTTTGAAAACTATGATCTTATCATCTTTCTTTTTTAAAATTTCTAGTAATTATATACAGTTTAGTACTGTATCATAAAATCTGAGTACTCTTATGGTAATAAATACCTAGGAAAAGCATTCCTAATATGAAAATGTTAAGGAAAAAAGCAACATGGGTCATACAGTAAGAGAAATAAAAATTTGTATGTGAGAGTCAGAGTGACTCAGCAGAAGCCAATAGAGAACCACACAGGTGTGACTGGTAAGACAATTAACAAGTGCTGAATGCCAAGGACAAGAATTGCAGAGTGGATAATTGGACACACCTGACAATTGTTAAGTGGTCAAGGCTGAGTTGATGAAATCATTAATTGTGGGATGAACAAGGAGAGCCAATGGGAATGATGTACACGCCTACTGGGTGGAAACAGACAACAGTAGGTGGTGCCATGATATGGCTATAATAATGACTATAGATCCCAATGCATTTTGTGGGTAGTAGTGGGTTGGAGTAGTGGTTGTAGAGTGGATTGGAGAGTGAGGAGTTGAGTATTGTTTGGAGCTGTATATAGTAGAATAAAGTAGATCTTTTATATAAGACTACTGAGTTGTCTGGTGTCTTGGGTGAAGCTACAAGAACCAGCAGGACCCTGGTGAAGAAGGGTGAAGACTTCTGTGGAAGCAAGAGTGAGAAGGCTTGGAGAGTTTGTCGGGGTCTTCAGCCTGTTCTCTGCAACTCTTGCAAAGATACAACAACTGGCCAAAACTGGTCAGCGTGGTGCACAACCAGGTGGTGAGTTCCAGGCCAGGTGAAGAGCCACAACTCCCATCATCCCTGACAGAAAATACTTACCAGGGGCAAGTATCTGTATGTTTTTACAGCTCATTCCTGTATACAAATTCTTGTCTATTACTTAGACATTTGCTAATTATAGACAGAGAATAATAATATATTAGTTACACTGGATCCCTTACTCTAGCCAGTGTGGTACCTCTGGATTTCCTACAAGCAAGACATGAATGTGATAGCCTTTCCCCACTTGTTTTCCAGCAACTGAAATTCAGAGGGCTGTTGCTTCTAGGCCTGGAGGTAACACATAGCAGTCGTGCCTTAGAGTCATTAATATCTAGTTCTCAATGAATTTGTCTGGCCCCATTTTAAAGCAGTCTAAATCGATGACCATCAATATGTGTCAAGATAATGAATTCCCCTGGATATTACTTAATTCACATTTACTATAAGAATACAAGAGCAAAGTGATCAGGAGATTTTGGAGCTGGCCTTCAACATCTTTTATTATGGGTTCAGTTATAAGTTATACAGATATGATGAGGGGAGGGGTTCTATTAGACTACAGTGCCATTTTGAGCTGGTCCTTCACACTTTGCCAAATAGCAATTTGGAAAATAGTTTGATTCTCAAGTTCTTTCATTAATCTCTATAAAAGGGAGGCTGCCAGAATAGAAGAATATTTAATCTGAACCATATGCTTGTTTCTGTGTTGTGGTCAGTGTTTTTTATGGCAGAAATGGGAGAAGAGTGAAAGCTACATACGAGCCTCTTATTCTTTACTGGACTCTAGACCTTATATTCTTTTGGGGGGAGGGGGGGATAACTGCTTTGAAGCCTGGCTGTTTAAATGATACACAAGGTGAAAGTGGGTGGGGAGTGAAATGAAGTTGCACTTCAGGGCTAAAAACTGGAGTCAAAAGAAGCTGGGGTGCTCTGACTCAAGGCAGAAAATGCATATCATCCCTCCGGCATATAAACAGCCCAACACCATTGTTTCTGGCAAAGCAAAAACGCAATTGCAATAGTGCACCATAGTTCAGACAACTAAATCAGGTGATTTCTCCTTTTTTCCATTTCTTATACATGTTCTGTTTAAAAGTTACCTCAGTTGAAAGTTCCTTAGTATTCCATCCTGGTTTCTTGAGACACCTCCCATTTTTCTATTATGATATTAGCCATGAAGATTCATTGAGTACAGTGCTCCCTCGGGTTACGAAATTAATTCGTTCCGCCGCGGCGTTCGTAACCCGATGCATTTCGCAAGCCGAAAAGGGCTTTCCGTTAGCGCTGGCAAGCCGCGCGTTTGAATTTTGCGCCGAAAAAAATTTCGTAACCCGAAAAAACCTTCGTATCCCGGAACAGTTTTTTCCAATCTAACTTTTTCGTATCCCGGAAATTTCGTAACGCGATCAATTCGTATCCCGGGGTACCACTGTACTCTTCTCCCTGGATGTATATCTTTGGCAGGACTGCTTTTAGAATATTGAGAGCTCTTTAGTAAAGGTAGACACTTTAATTTACAAAATTGCAGCCTGTCAGAGCTGTATTTGTTGCTTCTTGTTCGAATTAAAATTTTAGTGAATTCACAACATACCTTTGGAACAGTATACTTTTCTCAAATGCGCAGTGTATGCAGTCACCAAACAGAATTACAGGGTCAGTTGGCAACTCCATTGTGTAAGCCTTTTGTACGCCATGGGCAGGTTTACTTTATCTATTTTATTGTTTGTATGTACAGCGCTGTGTAAATCTACAGTGCTATATAAATAAAGCAGAATAATAATAATAATAATAATAATAATAATAATAATAATAATAATAATAA
>NC_056522.1:14585527-14653919 GCF_019175285.1 Sceloporus undulatus
CTTGCAATACCAAAATGATAGCAGTACCAGTTCTGTGAACTAGCTGGGGTTGCGTATCAGCCTGATAGCGAAGGTTGTCTGAACTATGGTGTATAGTAATGTTATTGGGAATTCTAGATGATAACTGCGGTCAATTACTTCCCACCCCCCGCTGCTTTATCTCCTGGCTGTAATCCTCCAGGGAAGAAGATATTGGATTGTTTGGCCAGCGGTACAGTTGGCTAGAGTGGAGTGTTTTCTGTTCACTAACAAAGGCCTGTTACAGACTGCCAAAATAAAGCTGCTTTGGGTCTCTTTGGAGGTATGCTGTTTAAATGATGCATGCATCCTAAGAATCCGGAAGCTGCACCAAAGCTGCACTCCAGTGCTTAGGAATGGAGTGTGGCTTTGGCGCGACCTCCTGACTCTTAGGACCCATGCATCATTTAAATAGCATGCCTCCAAAGAGACCCGAAGCAGCTTTATTTTGGCAGTCTGTAACAGGCCAAAGAAAGTTCTGTTCTCCATTTGCTTTTCCATTGCATATTGAGGACTTGTATTTGAAGAAGGGGATTGATAACAGGACACTCCTGACTACAGTAGAGATCTGAAGGATCAGGGGGTGTGTGATTTTTTTTGTGTGTGTGGTGGGGGCTTTCCCCCTTGTTTTTTTCATGAAGCCATTTTTCCAGGATACAATGAAAAATAGATTATGGCATATTTTTTAAAAGAATGCTGAATGAAATATTTAAGACAAAATGTTCTTCTATTCATTTCCTCCATATTATTTCTAAAATCTATGTAAGAGGTAGACTTTTTAGTAAGATTATGTGCAGTATCAGGTCATTACAGTTCCTGGTCTTGGTTTCCTTTTATCAGTTCTTTTTATAGGAATGAATGTGTTATGTCTGCTTGACACTATGAAGAACTAGTGGAGAGATTTTTTATTTTTGTTTTACTAATGTTGACAGTTTCTTGTTTATATTGGGATTATTTTTCCTGTTCCTCAGAAACCAGAACCAAAGGTTCCTTATAGTTCAGGTGTTCCTTATGAATTAAGGCCATGTAACTTCATTTTTAACAACAAATACAATTTTAGACAGTATGTTCAATTTGCAATTATACAGTATTTGGAATAAATTATACTTTTAACATAGCAAACTCTATTCTATACCAAATTATACATAATGCATTTTATGTTCTTAAAGTAGCAAGGTAAGTTTCAATGTGTAAAGAGAGCTAATATTGCATTTTTCATTTTTTTAAAAGTCCCAGACCCCACCCCCTGGCTTTTCAAATTTCTAGAATGTTTACATGTATATTCCTAAAGCATTGTTGTGAATGGGATGAGATGGATGAAATAAATCCTGCAGCTCACCATTTACTCCAATAGGAGTGTGTTTTCTCAGATTGTCTGTTGTTAGACAGCTCTTTATACTGGTGAATGTGACATCTTGGCTGCTCTTTGGCTCTTTCCCAGTATTCTCCCAATTCAGCCTATTTTCCTTCCCTTGCTCTCGTATAATGTTTACACAGTTCCTCCACAACAACAGTGTCATTACATCAGTGTAACTTCTTTAGCTTTTCTAACATTACTAGTAACTACACTTGTCCATTCACATTTGCGGCTTTGACTTTTCCAGATTTAATTATTCACGTATTTTATTAATATGTTCTCTCTACAAATATTTAGGTCCTCCAGCACAACTCTGTGGTCAACTTGAACCAAAAGTTACACTGAAGAACCTAGAAATTCCTAGAGAGAACACTCCATTAGGCATTTATTGCTCTTCCAGTGCAATTCTGTGGTCAATGTCTGGTAGATGTTTACCACAGAGTTGCACTGGAGGACCTAAAGATTCTTGGAGAGGTGTTCTGTCAGGTAAAAACATAATGTTTTTGTTATTTGCAGTTTCTCCACATTCACGGGGGTCCTGTGCGCTTAACCCCAGTGAATGTGGAGGGAAGAGCGTATAGGACAATAACTTTAGTGTTGGAAGGAGATTTCATTGTCCTAAACCACCAAATTTATATAGGGGATCACTGTATTAAGTACAGTGGTGCCTCGGGTTACGAAATTAATTCGTTCCGCCGCGGCGTTCATAACCCGATTTTTTTCGTAACCTGAAAAAGCCATAGGCGCTAGCACTAAAAGCTGC
The DNA here is from genome assembly GCF_019175285.1 of Sceloporus undulatus. Lineage (NCBI taxonomy): Eukaryota > Metazoa > Chordata > Lepidosauria > Squamata > Phrynosomatidae > Sceloporus > Sceloporus undulatus. The sequence continues at coordinate 14,587,666 of NC_056522.1, forward strand.
GATTTCGTGCGAAAAAGCGCCGAAAAGCACCAAAAATTTTTTCGTAAGCCGAAAAAAAAAACGTAACCCGGAACAGTTTTTTCCTATAGGATTTTTTCGTATCCCAGGAATTTCGTAAGGCGGTGCTTTCGTATCCCAGGGTACCACTGTACTTAGAGCTTTTCAGTCCCAGGAAGCTAGTTGCTCGGGAGAAAAAAACTTCCCATGGGGGAAATGCTTCTTAAACAAACTAAGTTAAGCACATTCAATTTGTTTTAATTTCTGTTGTAGAGTAAAATGTGAACTATCTCTATTGCATTTCATTGAATTTAAAACTCCTCAACTTATGTTTAACTGTCCTGGACTACAGCCAGCACAAGTCCAAACAAATGCTGATAAGGATTGTTTAACAAAAAAAGAGCGAAAAGGCGGGCTACAGACCTTTCGGTTAGTCCACATGAAGTACACCAGTAACAAAGCCAAGGTCAGGATTCCAGAGTCCACAGAAGTCACTTCGGTCCAAGGTCAGGGCAGCCAGAAGGTAACAAGAGTCCAATCCATTCTGAAGTCAAGGGTTCAAGGCAAACAAAGGTTCTAGGGAGCAAGAAACCAATGCTGACAGTGATCACACAGAAGGATACTGCAATAAACTCTGACACCAAGTACACCTCTCCCAGGTGGCTAAGTAGGAGACTCTCTTCTCGGTGTCAGCTGAGGCTTGTTTGCCAATTCTCTCTCAGCAATTCTCCTGGACCAATGCACACAAGCACTCTCAGCCCTGTGTTGCTTAAAGGAAGGCACCTCCAAGCCTGGCTCTTTCCCAGAGTCACCACTAGGCTGCTGAGCCTCAGGAGGAATCCCTCCAACACTAGGACCTGGCTGAGCCTCCTCCTCTGGGGCTGGGAGGTCACAGCTGGGATCTGGCAGAGCAGGATTAGCACCTGGTGTAGCCTCAATTTCCCCTTGCACTAGAGGAGCTACATCCTCCTCCTCATCCTTTGAGTCTGGCTCTTGGCTGGCCATGACATTAACTGTGCCCTAAATTTGCAGATTGTCTGGTTTGAAGTCATATTTATTCATCATTTCCCATAATAATATGTGATGGTTTGATTTATGTGTAATTCCAAACCATGAATGGCTGTCTTTGGGTTCTTTTCTAGGCAAACTCAGAATCCCTTCCACATTTCCTAGTGTGCTGATAACTGTGGTTTGCTATTATAAGAAAGATGAGCAATTTGTCTTATATAGTATAGTTTCCCTATACACAACTTTTAATGGAAACACTATATATTTGTTCCTAAATCAAATCATAGATATTCAAACTAGAAAATACACAAGTATGAATTAGATTCTAATATTGAAAATGAAACACTTTTAATATGTCCTGACATCTTCCTTATTCACTATTCTGTTTCTCATCCTGTTGCCAGAATCTGGTTGGTGGTGTACAATGGGTTGTTGTTGTTGTTGTTCTTGCTCTATTTATTTGTATCCTGCCCTTCTCCCAGTATAGGGACCTGTTACATTAGGATATGTACTTTTGTTATTGAGGACGAAGGTATCCAGTACTTCTTTGCACAGTGACCTTCTTCCCCACTTGCAGCTTTAGCCAATCTGTGGATGAGAGACTTCTGGGAAGTTGTACAAAAAGGGAAAAGGGAGAGTCATCTTCCTCCCAGTTTTTCTGTGAATGATACCTATGAATCTTTGGTCCTCTGCCTTTGTTTAGCCATGGGAGTGCACTCCATTTAGATCAAACTGTATTATGCAACTACCAGAAGTACAGCAGAATGTGCTGATGGATGTTTACTAGCACTTAAACAGAATCTTGAGGTATGAATCCTGTTTTGCATGTTCTGTGAATTCAGCATATCTCTTCATAGTCAGTATCTTGGCTGCTGTACTAGTAGAAAGGTGATGTATAAATTAAATATTAAATAAATAAATATATGCTTAGTCTCATATCCTGTTGCTGCTGAATTTTCAAGACAGCTGACATGATCCACAATTTTCTGCATAACAGTTGAGAGACTGGCACTTCAAACATATTGCTTATGACTTAGGTTCCAGTTCCATATCTGTACTTTATCCTTGGTTGATCTATTAATTTTCTTCAGTGAATTTTATATTTCATAATTTTTATTTATTTTTTCAGCAACCCTAAAGCAGCCAGTCAAAGAGTAAATAAGAAAGTAAACAATGATGCATCACTTCGGATTCAAAATTTATCTATTTTGGTGAGGCAGATTAAATCATATTACCAGGTAAGTAATTTTTTTTCTCATTAACTATCTAAAGAATCATAAATTACACAGGAAATAATCTGAGCATGACCAATAATTGATAAGAGATATATGCAAAATATAACAGCTCCTGCTAAACTACTTAAGTGGCTGGCAACAGATAGCCCCTTCCTGCCTCCTTTTACTAGTGCTGGATAAACTTTAAATGAAATACAATATTGGATGTTTTGAGTACATCTGGGTTGCAAGGCATCAAGACTAATATGCTGGCTTCTTATTGAGAATTTTGGTGGCTTCATATTCAACTGCCAGATAGACTGGTGCAATGTGCACACTTAAGGTGGGGTGTATATCTGTCAAGTGTTGCTGTTATGAACTGGTGGTGACATTTTCTTGTATTGGATCCGTCTCACAATCTAGCTTTAACAACTCTTTTCTATTGCCACTCTTAGTTTTCTTCCTTCATACCCATTTGTTTTTGGTGATATGGGAAAATGCTACCTTTCCCTGTCTGAGCCACAGACTGATTTTAGGGATTAATGAAGTATGCCCATATTTGCATTTTCAGGTTGAATATCTTATATGTGAAACATCCAGACTCACGGGCTACTGGGGACATGGGTGTAGGAGTTGATGACTGTGTAGTGTAAGTGGCACTTGCCTGTCTCACACAGCAGTGATAATGCTAAGAAACAAGTTGGGCACATCTTCTGCGACCTGGATCTTAGTTCATCCACTCTGGTCACAAGCATGTTGGGACTGTGCCAGCTGCCCGGCCTGCTCACAGAGCAGGTTGCAGCTGCAGAACTCAACCCATGCCGCCAGGAGCTGGATTATCCTGGTTCCTTTTTGCTCTGGTACAAAGGACTGGAGCGTGGTTTTTGGCAAGACTTCGAGCTGCTTTGGAGGCATGCATCATTTCATAGAATCATAGAGTTGGAAGAGACCACAAGGACCATCCAGTCCAACCCCCTGCCATGCAGGAAATCACAATCAAAGCATCACCGACAGATGGCCATCCAGCCTCTGTTTGAAAACCTTCAAAGTGGCCATAAGTTGCTTCATTTAGCCTGTCTGTTCCAGGCCATTGCATTTGTTCGTATAAGCCCTATGTAATAAGGCCCAAGTACCTTGCTCTATTTCCTCATAGTGCCAAGAAGGCTAATCCGCACACTATCATGTTTGTCTCTGTCTCTGCTGAAACCATTTGGATGAATGTGTTTCAATCGAAATTTGTATCTAAGGACTATTGCTCAAGTTTGCTCCCCTCACTTTTTATTGTATTTTATTATGAGATAGTCTCTGCCCTCAGGCTTACCATCTGCCTTAGTGATCTTTGTTAACTGCCCCGGGGGTCTTTGTAAGTTAAAGAGTGGACTAGCATGTTTTTCAGTATTGTCTTTTACCAACATTTTGTGTATGTAATAAATAGCGATCTAGTTCTGTCAAAGGACCTATGCAGCATCAACCTTTGTATTCAGATAATAAAATGTAGAGGCAGAATAAATTGCTCTGGGAAAACTACAGTAAGGGGCCATTCCCACTGGCCATATAACGCGATGTATATCACTGCGATTCTCACTCGGATTTTTTTTCCTAGTCGTAATCGAATTTGACCCATCGTTCCCATTGAAAATGGGTGCAAACAGACCTGGGGTTTTTTTACCCTGTTTTCGTTCCCATTGGTATTTTCCCCGTGGTAATTTGAAGCAGGTTATTTTGCTCCCCATTCCCATTGCCCTTCTGGAACTTCCTTTTTTAAAGCAGCTGTCAATCAAACGCCTAAGCGCTTGACATCACAGCCAATCAGTTGCTTAGGCGCTTTTCCCCTCCGGGAAAGGAAGAATAGCCCGTCTGGGAAAGAGAGAAGCCTGTATTCACCCCAAATCTAGGGTTGCCAAATCCCTTTGCATCGCAGGCTCTTCTGTGTCTTCCCAGACTCCCTCTGGGAAAGGGAAAAGGGAACCTCTATTCCCCCCAAATCCCTTTGCCTCCCCCATTTTTCCCTGGGCTGTCTGGGGAGCGATCAAGCAGGCATGTAATGCAAAGCTGATCTGCTGCTCAGGCGCTCAGGCAGAGGCAAAAAAAGAAAAATAGTTAAAAATGGTGTTCAGTGGGTCTCCTCACACATCGGTCTATGAATGTGGAGCAGGGGGGAGGTTGCAGGGGGCATAGTGTGTTTACTGCGTTTGAAGGTCAATGTAGTGCGATCGCCTTACCCTGTTTCCCAATCCACTTGGGGAAAGGCTATGCGAACAGGAGAAAATGGCGCCGGTAATGCAGGAAAGAGAACAAGCGGGTGACATCCCCCAGGCCAGTCCCTTGAGCACTGCTCCTCCCATCCTCAAGTTCCCGAATCAGACACCCTTTCGTTCCCATTCATTTGCCCCAAATCAGACTGAGGAGGCACAGGAAAAACCTCTAAAAATATGCACTCTTTTAAAACCAATTTATCCATCACTGATTCGGGATTTCCAAGGAAAAATCGAATACATGGGGATCAGATCCGAATACCAATGGGAATGAAATCGGCGCAGTGAGGATCGAACACACGCTCAAATGGGAACGATGCACCCCTGATTCGATTCTTGATCCACGTTATAACCCAGTGGGAATGGGGCCTAAGTGTTCACACCTCCTAAATGACTCATGTATACTAAGAGAAAATTAGCTATCCCTCCTCTCCAGCCCCTCCATCAAATCTCGCAGATGTTTATATAGGTTGCAGATCATCGGCTAGGCTTCTGAATAATCCATAATATTGTAACCTGTGATTGACCTCATGCAGCATTATTTTAGGGCTGTAAAAAAAGGGAAGTGCTTGCTTTAGTATTTGGAGGCTTTTCTTACCCTCTAAATTTAGTAAGCTCCATTGATTTCTGTGGTAAGAGTATTATGATCTGACTGTTTGGAAGGTAGATTAACATTACAGTTTACCGGTTGCTGTATACAGTATTTTGGTGCTGGTGGTGGTGACTTGTAATTCAGCTAAAAAATATTGCCTATAATGTGTTGAAAATGCTGTTGGATTTTTATTTGTATGACTATATTTATTTTATTTTATGTTTATCCTGCCTTTCTTCCAAAGTGGGACCCAATGTGACTAACAAACTATATAGCTAATAGTGGTTTGGTCAGTTCATATTTTTTTTATTATTATTTATGGTATTTATACCCCGCCCTTCAGCCCTAAAGGCTATCAGAGCAGCTTACAATTATTATTTTTAATTAGACGGTTCCCTGTCCTCAGGCTTATAATCTAAAATCTATAATGGTGGTGGTATTTATTATGCTATGGTGGTAGGTTTATAACTTGAGTTCAGTCTGTACAGTAGTAGTATTACATAGACTGGACATAAAAAAATAAGCTGCTACAAGTACCACATTCTGGTGGCGCAGTGGTTAAGTGCACCACTCACTCACAAACAATAAGGTTGCAAGTTCAGTATCAGCAAAAGGGCTCAAGCTCGACTCAGGTTTGCATCCTTCTGAGGTTGCTAAAATGAGTACCCAGATTGTTGGGGGCAATTAGCTTACACTTAATTGCACTGATAAGTGGTATAGAAATGTACAGTACTTGCTATTGCTAAACTTAATTCTTTACAATTCAGTTCAGCATTTCAAATTATTTGGTTGTGCCTCTCTATTTCGTTTTGTTACTATGGCGGGGTACAGACCGCCGCTTTGCGGCGGTCTGCCGCCGCCGCCAGTAGGTCCGCGGGGGAGCCGGAGCCTTCAGACGGCCCGACTCCCGCGCGGACCGAAAAAAGAAGCTCCAAAATGGAGCTTCTTTTAGCGTCGCGTTTGCGACGTAGTGAGGCGCCAGGGGCGCGCTCGCTACGTCACAAGCGGCGCGACACGTCTGGACGCTGTGCGTCCAGTACGTAAAGATGGCGGCGCCCGTATGAACAGGGCGCCGCCATCTTGTACGTATTCAATACGTACTATTTGGCGGTCTGTAAACTGCCTATGTCATTTTATTTTTGTTTTATGTCCATGTAAAATAGTATTGGCTTGGAGAAGTAGACTTTCCATTTCTGTTTGACACTGCCAATATAATATTTATATAAATGAAACAGCAACTAGAAAAAGAAAACCCCTTCAGACATATAGAACGTAAATAAGATTGGACATTTGTATTGAACATGCTGCCAGAAAAAAAGTATTATGCTGCCAGATCTGTGTATGGGTTAACATCTGCTATGATAGGTATCCAGATGTTTATGGGAATGCACAACAACTTTAAAGAATTAGGTGCTGTCTAGACTGGGGATTTTCCCTGATTACTGCCATCAGTGTCTAGCAGAGACTGAATAGAACAACTTCATGAAACTATTCATAGAATATTTAGATTTTAGATTGTAGCTGTTTCCTAAAGCAGATCTTTTCAGTCCTGGACAACACTTTGTATTCCTGGTTGCTGGCAATCTATGTGACATCTCTAGATCACATTGCCCTAAATTTAGTGCTACTGTACACTCTTATCTGTATGCTTTTGTCTGTATAGCCAAATCCTCTCATGGTCCTAAATCAGTGTAGAAAATTACTTTTGTAATTAATGAAAAGAGAGCCAGTGTGACATAGTGATTTGAATGTTGGGTTTTGACTCAGGAAACCAGAGTTCGATTCCCAGCTCATCCATATAAACCCACTGGGTGACCTTGGGGAAGGCAATAGCAAACCCCCTCTGAAGAAACCTACCAAGAAAACCCCATGATAGGATCACCTTAGGGTCACCATAAATCAGAAATGAAGTGAAGGCACACAGCAACAAAATTAATGAAAATTATGGCTTGGCTATATTAAATTAATTTCCTTTATGTTCCACTTAGTGGTTGCTTGTTCCTTTTCATCATGTCTCAGTCTTATATGAAATTAGCAAACATTCATTTCCCAAATTTGTGCATAAGGTAAACATTCTGCCTCTATGTACATAAATTACTTCTTTAGGAGTTTCCTTTCCTTTCTTTTTATTTTTGAGCAGCTGACTTTCCCCTACTCTTCACTGTTACAGGGAGGCAGTTTGTAACTTATGATGGCAATGGTTAAAACTCCCCAAAAATGGAATGCATGAAGTAAGTTAGATTGTCTCCATTCCAAATGTTTCGGAGTGGAGGACAGGCAAGAAAATAATCTGTGAATCTGCTGCAGCTATTGTTCTGAGCACAGTTAGGAATGTGCAAAAGATATCATAGGTTCTGTTTGGAAGCTTGATGAAGTAGAGGTACAAGTTGAGTGTAGGGTATATATTAGGAAAACAATTCTGCTTCAGGTAAAATTGCACATTAGTGATGTGGCTGCTGCTAAAACAGGGAACACTATGTACTTCTAAGAATGGTAGAAGTTTTTGGCTTGAGATAGGTTCACATGTTGTTTGGCAGATCACCACCAGAGCAGAAAAATATTTATTTTTCCCTCCAGAACTCATGAGTATTTATTTCTCTTTCAGAATTCAAATTGCCTGAAATGTTATGGAACTATTTCAGACAAATGTCCATGACATTAGGACTCTGTACGGGTTTTATTCCCAGTAAGTCTGAAAAACCCTAAACATACCAACTGGGGTCAGCCCTGATTAGTACTTGGATGGGAGACCGCCAACGAATACTAGGTCCTGAAGGCTATTTTTCAGAGAAAGGAACTGGCTCTGAGTATTCCTTGCCTAAGAAAACCCTATTAAATGTATCAAGTCACCATAAGTCAATAGGCAACTTGAAGGTATATGCACACAAACACATACAGAGAAGACAAAGAAAGACGAAGACATGGAAGAAAACAAAGGCCTATATCCTCTTAATGCGCTATGCTATTGGTTCCATATTTTCCATGGTCATACATTAGTGTCGAAGTAAGGAAGTTAAAATCTGCTGGCTCCAAGCATCTTACTATTTTCATGGCCTATGTATTTCTGGCCTTTTTCCTCCTGCCACCAACAGCTGTGCTGATGGGTTAGCACAGTGGTTCCCAAACTGTGCCCTTTAAGAGATTTTGGACTTCAGCTCCCAGAAGCCCCAGCCATGTTGGCCCATAGTCTGGGATTCTGGGAGCTGAAGTCCAAAATCTCTTAAAGGGCACAGTTTGGGGACCGCTGGTTTAGTATATCAACAAGATTTTGGTTTAATGCTTCAGATACCAGAAACAGTTGCATAGAATGAGCTTTATTATGATTTTCTTGGGCTCTATCTACACTGCAGAAATAATCCCATAATTCCATAGCATTGAGCCATAGCAGTTAAATGTTGTCAACACTTATTTCTGCAGTTATTATTATTATTATTATTAACCTTTATTTATGAAGCGCTGTAAATTTACACAGCGCTGTACATGCAATCTTTTTAGTTAGACGGTTCCCTGCCCTCAGGCTTACAATCTAAAAAGACATGACACAGAAGGAGAAGGGAGTGGTGGAGGGAAAGGGTAAGAGGTCCAGCAGTTCCTCTCAACCTCCGAGGTCTGGACCAAGGCAGATGGACTGGAGGGAGGGCAAGGCTTCATAATGGATGGTTAATCATTATCCAGAGAAAATACATAATCACAAGTAGGATAATACATATACAGTACATAGGAATACAGGAAATGGATCGATAAACAGCCAACAACAGAACATCAGATAGTAAGCGACAATTATGCGATGCCTGGGAAAGCTTCTCTGAATAGGATGGTTTTCAGCTCCGTTTTGAAGCTGGTTAAAGAAGTGATGGCTCTTGCTTGTGGTGGAAGAAGGTTCCAGGAGTGAGGGGCAGCAAGTGAAAAGGGGCGAATCCGGGATGGGGCAGAGGAAATCCTGGGCTGAGACAGGAACCCTTGACTACCAGAACGGAGGGCCCTGGTGGGAAGGTGAAGAGAAAGAAGGTCTGATAAGTAAGGAGGGGCCAGTCCATGGAGGGCTTTGAATGTCGACAGCAGGAGCTTATACTGAATGCGGAAAGGGAGAGGGAGCCAGTGAAGGGATGCCAACACAGGAGAAATGTGGTCAGAGCGGTGGGTGGAAGTGATAATGCGTGCAGCTGAATGCTGGACAGAGATTAAAGGACGGAGGTGAGAAAGAGGAAGCCCAGCCAGGAGGACATTACAGTAATCAAGTCGTGAGATCACTAGGGCATGGACCAGGATCTTGGCAGTAGAGGCGGAGAGATATGGTCGGATTTTGGCAATATTGTACAAAAAGAATCTACAAGCCTTGGCTGTGGTCTGGATCTGAGGGATACACGACAGAGAAGAGTCAAAGATAAAGCCAAGACTGCGGGCTTGCTGGACTGGTTGAATGGAAATGTTGTCCACAGAGACAGAAAAGGAGTGTTGAAGGTTGGGCTTAGGAGGAAAGACAAGGAGCTCCGTCTTGGACATGTTGAGCTTCAAACGCCGATGGCGCATCCACTGCGAGACAGCTGTAAGGCAAGATGAGACTTGCTGTTCAAGCCTTGGCGAAAAGTCAGGGGCAGAAAGATACAGCTGGGTGTCATCGGCATACAGATGGTAGGAAAAACCAAAAGAGCTGATGAGTTTTCCTAAGGACAGTGTGTAGAGAGAAAACAGAAGGGGACCCAGAACAGAGCCCTGGGGAACTCCAACAGATAAGGGAACAGGAGAAGAAGCAATCTTGGAAGGACTTTTGGACAGGAAAGTAGCCTTGATTTTTACAAGACATAAACAACAAAAGGTGTTGAGGTATCACCCCAGACTGGTGGAGCAGTGGTTAAATGCCTATACTGCAGCCACTCACTCACAAACCATAAGGTTGCGAGTTCAATACCACCAAAAGGGCTCAGACTTGACTCAGGTTTACATCCTTCCGAGGTCACTAAAATGAAGACTGCTAACAAAATTTGAGAGTCCAAGTTAAAACAATAGAAAGCATTGAAAATAAACTGGGCCTTCTGTATCTGTGGACTTGCCATCCATGGATTTAAGCATTTTGTTCCCACAAAATACACTCCTTATGTCGTTCCTCAAAGGGCATGGTTTCCAGACCCTTCACCATTTTAATCGTCCTCCTTTGGACACACTCCAGTTTCTCAACATCCTTTTTTAATTGTGATGCCCAGAACTGGACATAGTATTCCAGGTGTGGCCTGACCAAAGGTGAATAGAGTCGCACTGTTACTTCCCTTGATCTAGACACTATACTTCTATTGGGGCAATCAAAGGGCCTGGACATTTCCGCTTATCATATAAAGCGAAATCTACCTTCACTTATCTGATCCACTAACTGTGATCTTAGCTTACAACAAACACCCAATTCTTACCTTTGTCTGTTTTAATAACAACAAATTGAAACCTTTAACCATTGTATCCCCCTCCCTCTTGTACATATTCTATAAACAACATCTGTACTTTCAAGAAACCATTTATGGATTTCCCCCTCATCAGGGGTATCAGTTTCTCCATCTCTGCAATTTCACAGAATCATAGTTTGGAAGAGACTTCAAGGGCCATCCAGTCCAACCCTCTGCCATACAGTAAGACAGAATCAAAGCACCCCTGACAGATGGCCATCCAGCCTAGGTGTAAAAACCTCCAAAGGAGACTGGCCCCCTGAATTCATAGGGTTTTCTTAGGCAAGGAATACTCAGAGGTGTTTTTTCCTGTTCCTTCTTCTGAAATATAGCCCACAGCACCTGATATTCATTGGTGGTCTGCCATCCAAGTACTAACCAGGACCGATCCTGCTTAGCTTCCAAAACCATTTTGATGCATTTTGGGTATATAGGCAATTTGTGGCATGGAACAACATCATTACTGTTTATGAAGCACGCCTATTAAGTCTTTTCCATCCTCTGCATGACTAATATCCCATCTTCTCTTTCCCAAGCCAAATATATCCAGCTCTTTCAACATGTGCTCATAGGATTTAGACCTAAATTGAGATTGCCAGATTGGATACAGGATAGGGCTGTAACTTAAATCCCAAATAGACTAAGAGGCTAAGCAGGGGGGCCTCCAGCTGCCCCTTTTTCAGCCAGATCGGGGCCACGGCAACCGCACACCGCCTCAAAAAGCGGCTCCTTTTTTGTACCCTGGAAAAGGCACCATAGCCGCAGTTCCGCAGCTACATGGCATTCCTTTATCGGTGCTTCATGCGGACACAGCACTGGAGGAGCACCGTCACGGTGTGCATCGTGTAGAGCGGCACGTGGCATCATGGTGCTCTGGAAGTGGAGTCGGTGCTTGTGTCAAGTGGTCTGTATAAGGCCTGAAAAGGAAGACAAGGTATTGTAATACTCTGTCAATATGACCAAAGGTACCATAATAGCATAGTACTCTGTGAAGTACCACGGTACTCTGTGAAGGCACCTGTGCTCCTCTACCCTTCAAACTCAAACCTTCAGCAGTACCCATATCATTTCCCCCCAGCATTCATTAATTCTCAGAATTTTGGGACTCTTCCAGTATTTTGCATAAACCAATCTTGTTGCCAATACCATATACCAGATAATCTTCCCATGTTCTTTGAGTTTTGATCAAAAATTCCTAAGAGAAAGGGTTCCAGATTATTTGACAATTTTAATTTCAGTATTTTCTGCATTTGTGATTGAATGCAACTCTAAAAATTGTTGATTTCTTACAGTTCCATCATATGTAGAAAAATGATCCTACTTCTTTATTACATTTCCAACACTTTTTGTTGGCTCCTTTATGTATTCTGGCCAATTTCACTGGCGATAAGCACCATTGGTACATTTTTTTAAATTCCTTTAAAACATAACGAGTACTTGAGCCTCCCTTTGTACATACAGTATTTTCCCATTGTGCCATACAGTATATGTATGATCCTCTACATTGTTGTACCATTTCCCCATGCATTCCTTTACCTGTTCATCTGCTATTTTGTCCTTAACAGTAAATAATAACATTTGAGCAATTAGATGAGAGTTGTCAGAACATAACAATTTCTGAAATTCTGATTTCTTTAATTCCCAGGCTCCATCTTTTTAATGCACTTTAAACCTTTCATATATTTGTAGATAAGGAAATTACTGTTATCATATTATCTTCTTGTTCCAATTGTTCCCTACTTTTGATATACTCTTCCTTTTGTTTTACTAATAAGTCCACATAGATTAACTAATCATTTTCCCTAGGGGCTCCTTTATAACATGCCACATCTTCCAGAAAAATCCAAAATGGAATTTTTGAACATAATCTTAATTTGTATTTGAACCACACTTTTATTAGTACTCTTCTGACAGGATGATTGTTAAATGCAGCATAGTCCCTCAATTTATTGCACTGCTGGGGAGACCCTTCTCTCTGTCCCACCACCCTAACTGGTACATCTGGTGGGAACATGGGAGAGGGCCTTTTCATTGGCTGCTCCCCGTCTTCTGGAGCACCCTTTCCAGAAGAGCTAAACTAGCACCCTCCCTATTTTCTTTTTGCAAACCAGCATAGACTTTTCTATTTTGACAGGCTTTTGGTGAGTGGTGATAGAAGGCCTGTTTTACACAATGTGCAGGATATTGCTAATTGTTGTTTTGCTGTGTGTATGTGTGTGTGTTTAATGATACATGTTTTAATCTAGTTTTATTTTTAACTTTTGTATTAGGTGGGTTTTTAGCAGTGTTTTTCAATCATTGTAAGCTGCTTTGAGTCCCAATGTGGAAAAAGGCAAGATAGAAATAAATCCTAATATTAATAATGTGTATGTGTTTTCATATTGCCTGTTGACTTACAGCGACCCCATTAATTTCAATGGGATTTCTTAGCCATGGAATGCTCAGAGGAGATTTTGCCAGTTCCTTCCTCTGAAATATAGCCTACAGCACCTAGTATTCATTGGCAGTCTTCCATCCAAGTATTAACCAAGGCTGATCCTATTTAGCTTCCAAGATCAGACAAGATCTGGTGCATAAGGGTATTTAGGCCATTTATATGTACATAAAGTGAAGAAATTATCTATAGTTTTCCAGCCATAAAAGCAGAGCTGAAATATTTCTTTCCTTGACCCCAAAAATTCAAAGAAATGTTAAACTACTGCATTGGCTTTTTAAAGGATTTCCCTGAATTATTTTTGCTCATTTGTTTATAGAGCCAGCAAACATGTACAGTTAATACAGAACTAAATAAGTAAGCCTTAATTGTTAGAGATTATTTTAACTGAGAGACAAATATTTTAAAACTTTGTGATTTCTGTTTTAAATCAGAAGTGAGATTGAATGCTTTATTTTTAAACCTATTCATGTTTTTAATCACATTGGAAGATACAATCGCCATGCAGATATTGTAAGTATTTATATTTGTTTCTATAGGAGACATTGCAACAGTTGATTATGATGTCTTTGCCAAATGTCCTAATAATTGGCAAAAATCCCTTTTCAGGTAAGTCTTAAATTAATTTTAACGCAGGTCTGCACGCTTGTCTTCTGAATATTCATAATTTTATATAACTCTCTCAGGTGTTCAAAGGGTATCATACACATTTGGATTATAAATTGAAGGTGAGAGAAAGAGTGATTTGGTTAAGGTCACTTAGTGAGTAAATACGAGGTGACATTTAAACCATGAATTTACTGAGTTTAGTCAGTGTCTTGTATCATCTCTCTTCAACATTAGATACTCATTGAGAAAGGGCTAGACAAATGCAGGCAGATAACATTCTCTAGAACAACATTCATATACTGCTGTCCTAGTTCTTGGTACATATAATGGGTTTTTAATTCTTTCTACTCCATACTTTTAATTACGTATTGATTTATTGACTTCTGGTATTAATGTGCACAAAATGAAGGCAGCAAAAAAGAAAGAGCATATGTGCTTAATGCTAACATACTTTTTTGAATTTTGAATTGTGTCCATTTATTTGCATATAATTTGAATCAGGAAAAACATACCTCTTGTGATTTCTTCTCAACGAAGGGAAATGGAAAATATGTGACAATTATGCTTACAGTCTTTCAGGCCACAATAGAAAACTAAGGACAACCAGCACAGTATAGGTTCTTTGTTAGAGTGGAGGAAATGGCTAGTTGTAGGGGTTGCTGGAATGAAGTTACGTATTGCCCTGTACAGCATAGATTTGAGAAGGACTGCTCCAGCGTTTTTTCTTCTTTTCAGTTTTATCAGATATTATATGCCTCTCTGCATATCAGTTGCTGAGCAGCAGAGTACTGCCATACTCATATCTTACTCTTTGCTTTCCGTGAACAGCTTATTGACTACTGTGTGAAAGTTTAATATCCATTTGCCCATTAAACCCTGTACCAACAAGGTAGTAAAAAGTTATTGAAAGGAACTGATGGCATATACAGTGGACCCTTGTTATACGCTGGGGTTTGGTTCCAAGATCCCCCGTGTATAACAAAATCAGTGTATGCTCAAGTCCCATTAAGTATAATGACATAGCAAAATGGTGTCCCTTATAATAAATGGAAAATCAAGGTAAATGTATACTTTTTTGGAACATTTTCAAACCGTGTATGCTTGAATCCGTGTATAAAAAATCCGTGTATAAGAAGGGCCGACTGTAAATGCATACAGGAACAGTAGCTGTTTCATTCTTATTTGGAAATGTACACATTGTATATTATTTTAAAAACATTTTCAGAACAAGGTACTGAAGAGGTTAAAAAGCTCCTTCTACTCCTGCTTGGTTGTGCAGTTCAGGTAGGTCTGCTTATTTATTCAAGTTATTCAACTGCCAATTTACTCAGCTTATTCAGCTTATTCAACGTGATCATTTTTTAGACCTCCCTATATTCTTGTTTCCATATATACTTTTCTATAAGTCAAGAAATTTATGCCCAAAAATTGACCCCAAAATCCTGGGTCAACTTATACAGGCCATTATGGTAATGCCTATGATGGCAGTTCATTCAGTCAGACACACAGACACACACCTTCCTCCCCACTTTCCCTCCATGCCTAAGAATGGACTGCAGGAAGCAAAGAGAGTACAGGGTGATTTTTATTTCTATGAGAGCAATAGCTGATCTAGACACAAACACCTTCCTCCCCACTTTCCCTAGTCCAGCATTCACACAACACACACACACTTTCTCTTGCTCCTTGCCTTAGTTTCTTTTACATATGGCTCTCCCACAACTGATTCTTCATCCCTGCCTCTTCCTCACCCTCTCTGAGAAGACAAGCCAGCCCTGCAGACAACTGTGGATGGGCCAGCAGTAAAGAGCTTCCTTTCTGAGGAGACTTTACTGTAAAAGTAGGTTTCTTGGTGGGATTGAAGGGCAGAGGGCACCTGTGACTGTTTAACCCCACTCCAAGATAAAAATGGCTGCAACTGGGACTCTTTAGTGCTTCCTCACTGTGGCAGAGAAACAGCTGCTGTCTACTGCCAGGGAAACACTGAAGAGCCACCATGGACCTGAGGAGCCTCAAAGTTTTACTCTTGACTTGTTCAGGGGTCATATCAAAATCTATAACCTTGGCCCCAAAACTTGCCCTCGACTTATACATTGCGCCCTTGGCTTATGCGGGGGATCTGTTCCAGCCCCTCCCTGCATAAGCCAAATATTGTGTATGCTTGAGCCCCATTCATGTACAGTGTGCCCACATTATATGCGGGCACGCTATACATGGCTTTGCGCACCCCATTCATTCGAATGGGACGCACTGCGCCTTGCACACTCTTGCGTGGCTCTACACAACTTTGCGCATAAGCTCAAAGCCACGTATAGCATGCCCACATATAATGCGGATGCACTGTACATGAGATTGACTTATAGTTGGGTATATACGGTACATGCAATTTTAAGTAAACTCTTGCTGTGACTAAATATTAGATGTAAACACTGACTAAAATTACTTTTGTTAGGATTTTGTTCTTTCTTTATGCATATTGTCTGGAATCTAACCAGGAGGCACTCCTGTGATAGACCAAGGCAACAGAGGAAGTGGGGAAAAATGAATTGAGATTGATGTTCAATAAAAATAGAAATCAGCTTTTCCCCTTTGTTGAAAAAGAAAATTTTAAACTCTTCTTATGTGACACTTGGTCTAGTCACAGTCTCAGTCTTGTACATCATAGAATTAGGCAGTAAAAGTTACTACTATTGCCAGTTACAAATCTAACAGTGATGTTGTTGAATGCATGTTTTAGCTTTTCTTTCCATACAATTATTTCATTGAAGTAGAGATAAGTAGTCAGTAATTGTCAGATATGTACACCACTGACAGCTTCTCTTTCACATTTTATATTGGTATTTTATCTATTTATGTAAACCATTTTTTCAGCTATTGAAGGGGCCCTACATTACTAAAAATGATGCAGTATATTTGAACACTTAAACCAGCTATGAGTAAATGTTTATGTTTATTTTTATTTTAGTGTCAGAAGAAAGAAGAATTTATTGAAAGAATTCAGAGTTTAAACTTTGATATAAGAGCAGCTGTTGCAGCTCATATACAAGAGGTATTATCTTCTTTACTTTAAAAAAATATTAAAGTATTCAAAGACTTTAGGAGGAAGCCAAGTGTCTTGATTATCATTTGTTAAGCATCATGTGATGGATAGTTATAAAAGTCGTGTTACAAATGACACACTATAAATCCTTTCCTGTTTAGATTTAATCTAGGGGTAGTCACTAGATGCTACAGGTATGAAACACTTCTTAGAATTCTCTGCTCCACAGAACTGGAGATCTGAATATTTTCTTGCTATTTTCCTTAAATTTTCCTATTAAGATGATCAGTGGTCCTGTGGAATCCCTAACTGGAATTCAGAAATGACTTTGTCTATTGACACCACCGAAATATCCTCTTCTTATCACAGAGCCAAATCTGCTCTTTGGCTTTCTAAGAGCAATGAATCAGGCTGGACAGTAACTAGAGCAAAGATAGTGCTAGCTTGAGATATTCTGCCAAAGGCAGATAAAGGAGAGTATTTGAGTCTATCCTGTGAAAGAAAGTAAGTCCCATCTTAGAATCTACTTTGCAGCACTGAAGGCAGCAGAGAAACAATTCTTTGCTCCCTCTATTACATCAGCTCAGTCCTGTCAAGCACAGCCTTTCTGGGTAGTTAAGGGGCTATTACATCCTAAGTCCTAAACACTGCAGATGTAATCCAGTTTGAAGCCGCTTTAACTGCCCTGGCTCAGTGCTAGGGAATTCAGGGAACTGTAATTTTGTGAGACGTTTAGCCTTCTCTAGAGAGCTCTGGTGCCATCATTCTTCATCTTGGAGATCCTTTGTGGTTTGGGAGACACTACAGAAATGTATTAAATAAATAAATAAATAAATAAGTTTGGTGTATTGCAGTCATTCTCTAACATTTTACCCTTGTGACTCCTTTACATCTACCTGCATATGTTGTGCTCCCCCATATAGTATATTAATCAAAATATTTTGTTTAGTGTACATATTTTTGTTCACACATTCATGTATATTCATATTTTAATGTTTTATAAGTAAATAGCATTGCTATAATTAGGACAGTTTTATCTAAATAAATTCAATACTTAACACAAGCGTAAATTTTACATATACTGTCTCAAACACAGCCTCACTTACATCCACCAATGCTCACAGATATACACATCCAGGCTGAATCTACAGTGCAGAAATAATGCAGTTTGACCTGATCCCATGAAATCCTGGGATTTGTAGTTTGTTCTGGCACTAGAGCTCTCTGGCAGAAGGTTAAATAGCTGAGAAAACTACAAATTCCAGAATTCCATAACACTGAGCCATGGCAGTTAAAGTGATGTCGAACTGTATTATTTTTCTAGCGCAGATTTTGTAGGTTCATTCATTCTTTCACTCATATGCATACTCATTTACTCTCTCACACAAAGATTAACAATGAAACATTCATTCTCAGGGTAGTGATGGGATGGGTTGGGGCCGGAGGAAGTGGTGGCTTGGGATGGACCCTGCCAGAGGCCATGATCCAGGGAGCCTCCCTACTCTCTTCCTCCCTCTAATTCTCCCTGAGGCACAGCCAGCTGCTTCAAGTGCCCTCCTTCCCCCCCCCCCCTCCAGGTCCGATAAGTTTGGGAAGCAGGGATCAGGGCCTCCAAGTCTTGCTTGAGCAACTCTTCCCTCACGAGTCCTGCTCTACCAGTTGAGAACCATTGGTCTAGTGATTTGGGGTTGGGATTAGGACTCTAGGAGACTAGGAGACTAGAGTTTGAATCTTTGGTCAGTTATGGAAGCCCACAAGGTGACATTGGGCAAGTTGCACTCTTTCAACTTCTGAAGAAGGCAGTGGTAAATCCCTTCTGAACAAAATTTATCAAGAAAACCCCATGATAGGTTCACCTTGGGGTCACCATATGTTTGGAAAAAAACAACAACAAAGCCATCCTCAGAAGAAGATAAATGCAAACCAATGAGGTCACAATAAGTCAACGGGTGACTTTGGAAGCATATTTTGCTTTTATTTTGTTCTCTATCTTTATGACTTAAATTAACTACCATTGGTTCTTAATGGGAGATGGGGATTAGCTATGATCTTTAATACTAAGCAGAGATTCTTAACAGATAATTATTTTAGTATTAAACAGTAGGTATCTGTATAAATATTTTAGTAGTGTATATTTAAAAATAACATATTATAAAAGACTGTAATAAACATATAATTATTCAAGAACAGTACCAGTGGATATTATTAGAACTGTTTAACTCTGACATCAAGAACTGTATATTCCATTCCATCTCCATCCCATTTTTCTTTCAGTGTTATGTCACATGAGACTGTAAGTCTGAAAGCAGGCTTTTATTTTATGTTTATTTGTCTATAAGCTGCCTTAGATGAAAACCTTGAGGCTTTTTGGATCAAATGCTTCAGTTTATTTTTCTAGGACAACTTTGAAATATGTAGAATTGCAAAATATTCAAAAAAAAATTGATTACCGTAAATATGATGTTTCTTGAGGCAGACAAAAGCTCCAACTATTTGCCTCACAGTCAGTCAGTCACAATTAGTATGTCTTTCTGTAATCTTAGCATTAAGAGAACAAATTCCACCAGGTATGGGTCCCTGAACCTGTTGTGGGTCACATCCAGCCACTACTAATGAAACATAGTGTGAGAGGGAGATTTTGGTTTAAAACAAAAGTGCATGAGGCAGCACATACCTTATTTTAAGCTGAATTCTCATTTTAGAAATGCATGAAGTACATATTTCCCAGCAGAGAGGGTCCTGGCATCCTGTAATCTGGGTTTAGCTCCTCCTATTTGCTCCTGTAGGCAGGGACTATAAACAAAAGACCGGCCCCTATATAGGGAGGAGCTAGCCCCCCTGAGCCTCAGTCTTGTTCCTGCCTATGCTCCTAGCAGGATGTTCTCTTCGAGCCAGCGAAGTTTTTCCTTTCTACGAAAGCGGTTTGAGAGTTTTCTTGGCCTTCCCTTCTTCTCCTCTCTCCTGCCTTTCCCCACTTCCTTGGTGGTGGCTATGGCAGAGGACCCTGAGACCATGGGTGAAGGGCCTTCCTTAACCCAGGCTTCCCTAGCTCAGGGTCTGCCAGCTCAACAGAGGGAGCTGGCTTCAGAGGGAGACCCATTGGGATGTGTTTGCTGTTGCTCTGCAGCTTCTTTACTACAGCCTTGGAAGCATGAAGAAGACTTAAAATGGCAAGGGCTCCCAGGATTGGAGAAAGGTCTTGGCTTTGCCAATGACTCTCCCTCTCCTCCAAAGCTGCCCCCTTTCATGGTGGGAGCACAGGAGATTTCTGCAAACAGCATTGCAGCACATGGGAGCCGTGAGAAGAGATGGTGAGGGGTATCCCCTCCATGTCTCTGTTTCTCCACATCACCTCTGCCCAGCCTGTTTAAGGCCAGGGATCAGTGAGGAAACTGGCCAGAAGTCATGGAAACTTCCCTCCTCAGCATCTCTGCCCAGCCAGAGTTCAGAGGACAGGCCAGCCAAAAGCCATGGCAAAGGATTTCTCTGCATCTCCTCTGCCCAGCCTGAAATGGCCAAGGTCAGAGAGGCAAGCCAGCCAGAAGTCACATGAGAACGGTGAGTACCAGGGGCCCTCTCTCTCTAGCCACCAAAGAACCTTTGCCAGATCTAATGCCCTCGCTCAGGGCAGGCATTGCCATGAGGCCTCTGCCATGGCCATTGCAGGCACTATGCCTAGCATAAGGTTTGGGACTCTGCCAGGAGGGCAGATGGGGGCATTAACCCTTGGTCTCCCCCTTCCTTCCCATCTCTGGCCCCAATGGCACCCAGGACCCTAACAGGTGTGGGGGATCCTTTTGCAGACTGGGAAACACATGGTGGTGTTGCCAGGGCTCCTGCACATTCCTTTTGAATTCTTATAATGAGATGGTGTATAAGGAGGCAGAGGATTCCTCCTCTGTGTTGCTCAGACACATGGCTGTAAAGGAAGCTGGACTTGGCCCAGCAGGAGCTGAAGCTGCCAACTCAGAGCATCCCACAAAAAAGCACAAAATGGCTTCATGTCCACCCCAGAGAGAGCATGGCCTCTGCCACCCACTTCTAAACAGAGGCTGGAGGGCCATCTATTGGGAATGCTTTGATTGAGAGTTCCTGCATGGCAGAATGGGGTTGGACTGGATGGCCCTTGGGATCTCTTCCAACCCAAGGATTCTTTGAGAGACCACATGGATACAAATCCTCCTGTGTTCCCTCCCCCAAAATTACAACAACAAAAAGGGGTAAACCATTTGTGCATATCATGGGTGGAGAGTTCCCTTCACCCCCAATTGTGTTTGGCTGCCCCAAACCGTGGCACTCTTGAGAGAAAAGCTTGAGCGCTTGGCCTCTCCTTTCCATCAGAGATTATCCTTTCTCAGGACACAGACTTACCTCAGGTAAATGTAGAGCCATGTCCCACATCAGTCCCTCTGCCCTTCCCAGCTACCTATGCAAGTGGGAGGGAGTTGAGGACCAAGCTAGCTTCTATCATGCAGCCAGGCTACTATAAAGCCTGCCTGAAATTAAAAGGGCTAAGCTGTAAACCCCAGCTTGAAGTTGGGGCTGTTTTAAACATAAATAAAACAAAGTGCCCTGTGAGTATCAGGGCTACACTACAGGTCATATGCAGCTATCTACCCATGATTAGCAATGGTCTTCAGTCACTGCTAACTTAAGAGCAGTTTCCTCAGTGCTTGGAATAAGCCACTGCCCAGGCAGCCTCCCTTGATGGGGCAAATAAAGGAGGGGAGAGCCCCCACATCAACAGGGCTGTGGGCTCAGATTTACAAGAGGTACTGGTTAACCTTTCTGGTGTTCATTTTATTAATGTTAGCACATGAGGTTTGAGTTGTGCTGTTTCTGCTCACCCCCCTCTCCTTTTTTGCAGGCCAGAGAAGATGCCTGGAAACTAATTCTTCAAGGGAGGGGCTAGCCATAAAAGCCACATGATGACTTTTCTTGCCGCCTCATGGGCCTCCATCACTGTCTCCATTAGGTCCAGAGCCTTTTTTTGCCTTAGGTGGAACAGCCAAAGACATAGGATGAGCACATGGTTCTACCTCCTTTGTGCAAACTGTTATCAGCCATAGCACTTCTCATTAAGAGCATAAGCTTTAGCAATACAGATTCATTTAAATGCTAATAAACAGGGTGACTCAAGCAAGCAGAAGGTCTCTGGTCACTCAGCAGACCTTTAATGCTTACATGCATTGAGGATCTTTGGTAAAAACATCTCATATGAGGTGATAGATATATTGGATTAAGGTGACCAACCAAACTCCATTTTAGTGGCAAAATGATTATGTTCCTGTTATAAAACACAGTGAACCTCAGTTGGCTAGCCTCAAAAGATGTGGCTCCCCTTGCCTTCCCTTCTTTCTTGGAGAGATGTCTGTTAAAGGGAAGAAACTAAAAAAAATACAGTTTCTTCCATGAGATGGTTCTCACTAATACAGGGGGTTAAGAAAAATTCTTATCAAAAACAAACAGACAGACTCCTCTCCATGGGGGGAGAAACTCCCCTTCTTCCATGAGTGTTTTAAAACAATATAATCAGGTTTCTCTACTAAGGGGTTGCTTCAAATCCCATTCAGACATCTTACAGAGCCCTGAGGGGTCTGCCACAAAAATCACAATTACCTCTTACCTTGTCTAGATTGTTAAATTTTAAGTAAGAATGCCTGCTGATGGGCTTGCCATTCAATTACTGCCTGGCTTGGAAAGCCTATTGTAACAGGATCTATCATAATATGATGAATTGGGCTCAAGGCCATGAAGGTTCATGCTGCTAATCTCTTTTCTTTAGTGGTCTCAGGGTGCTACAAGATTCCTTTGCATATTGTTGGACATGTTTTGATTGTGATTTCCTGCATGGCAGGGGGTTGGACTTGATGACCCTTGTGGTCTCATCCAACTCCATGATTCTATGATTTTTATGGTTATAAGGTTAGCTGCTGTGTGAGTGAGTGTCTTATCCCTGATTGGGTTTTCATGGCATGGTCTGGTCCGAACAACACCATTGTTACTACCTTTTGGGGCTGGAAAAACAGACTTCCTAGTGCCTATGCCTTGTTTTCTGCTAGCAAAAATGCTCAGATTTAATATACCATACAGCTCCATATAGAGACTTACACCAGCCACCTATATGCCCACAGCTTCTATCTATCTATCTATCTATCTATCTATCTATCTATCTATCTATCTATCTACCAAAAAAACAAACAAAACAATAATACAACACGGCAAACTATGATTTTACTATTTTATATAGGAGACTCCATTTTACTATGCAATTATATTTTATGTGCCTTGAGCTTCCATGGATTTGGTATCCATGCAAAGTCCTAAATCCAACTCCATATCGAGGGCCCACTATACTATTTTAAATTTAGGTTTGTGTTCCTTTGACAGATCCCTTTTGTGGAGAAAATTCTCTCCTCGAAATTAGATACCAGAGGGCTATCCTTGCCAAGCCCCCTGTTCCCATTTCATGACTCCTTAATCAGCAGTTCATTTAGCCACGAGACCCCTCAGCCTTCATACAGGTTGATGATAGTCTGCTACATGGAATTGGGGTGATTTTTGAAGTCTCTAGACAAGTTCATCCTCAAAAGAAATCAGACTTAATTCTGACCACATGCTCTGTTAACACAGAGTGTCTCCATGCTTCTGCATGGACTCACCAATGTCTGCGAGATAAAGGTTAATCCAGTGTCTTCTTTGCCTAACCATGGGATTAGTCTTATTTTATACAGGTTCACAGATGTACCAGTAAAGAACTGCACATTGTTTTAAAATTTTAATTGGAGGTCAGACATTAACATTCCTCTTTCAGAATGGTAAGTCTTAATTACTACAAATGAAATCACCTTAATATCACCTTCATTGCTATAACCAGTTGACAAGGTGATCAGTGATAGGGTGGAAGCTGCCATAGGTCCAGATTAGATCAGGTTCTATTCTGATTGATCACATAATCCACTGCTTAGGCAAGTTCTCATCAAGTGCTTCAGGTTTTCAGTGGCTGACCTGCTATAGTCCATCCAAGATGACATTAAGAAGAGACTTGACCCAACATGGTTATAAGGCAGGTGTCTGCCATCATGTCGTTTCTGCTCCATACGAGAGCAGCTAGAATGGCAGCCATCCTCACATTAAGAGGCTGTTGAGGGGAGTTTCCAACAGGGCCTGCCCACCAGACATCGTTTTCCATCTTGGGATGTGAACATGGTCTTAAAGGCTCTGATGGTTGGGCCGATCAAGTCCCTTTGGGAGGTCTTCCTCAAACACCTCTCCCTCAAGGTCATCTTCCTCACGGCCATTCCCTCCGCCAGACGGGTGTCAGAGCTGGGGCCCTGTCGGTACGTAAAGACTTGTGTATTTTTAGGCCTGTCTCAGTGTGCCTTCATCCAGACCCTACCTTCGTGCCTAGGGTCAACTCAGCCTTTCAGGTGTCACAGGACATTCTCCTGCCTTCATTCTGCCCTGATCCTAAGAAGGACTTGGAAAAGACCTGGCACACATTGGATGTGTGCAGAGCCCTCAAAATCTACATCAAGAGGACTTCAACCTTAAGGTCATCTGAGATGTTCTTTTCCTTTCGCCTGGGCTCTTTGGGGTACAGGGTACCAGTCTCGACTCTGAGTAGGTGAAATCAGGTCTTGTATTCAAAAGAGCTACTGAACTCTTGATCTCACTCCACCCAAGGGGTTGATGGTGCACTCAACCAGGAGTGCATCTACCTTGACCGCTAGCGCCTACCTGTCAGATATTTGCAGGGTGGCCACATGGAAGTCGCCTTCGACCTTCATAAGACATTACAAACTGGACGTGTCTCAGTTCGCTGAGGCGTCATTTGAAAGGAGGTTCCTCCAACAGATTGTGTCGGGGGCCACAGTCTCCTAGCAGCACCTCCCTCCCAGTTCGAGAGGGCTTTTGTAAATCTCAGATTACAGGAGGACAGGACCCTCTCTGCTGGGAAAAGGAACGTTGGGTACTTACCGTGACACGTTCATTTCCTGCAGAGAAGGGTCCTGGCATCCTGCCCACCCGGGTGCTGCCTGCGGCCTCCGACCCTGCCTGCCTGTTGGTGGACCTGCCTTGTTCTTCTTGTTGTTGCTGGATTGGTTTTTCTGAGTTCTTGTTTGTTCTTGGACTAGTTTTTTCTAAGGTGTTCTAGTTAACCCTTAGCTGATGTTACTAAAGTTCAGTCGCTTGGCTTGTTATTGACTGAGGCTCAGGGGGGCTAGCTCCTCCCTATATAGGGGCCAGTCTTTTGTTTATTGTCCCTGCCTACAGGAGCAAATAGGAGGAGCTAAACCCAGATTACAGGATGCCAGGACCCTTCTCTGCAGGAAATGAACGTGTCACGGTAAGTACCCAACGTTCCTTTTTGTAGCTGCCTTGTTTACAGTAACATACACCTTTTCCCTCTTCAGCATTATAGGAATAACATACCCAAAAAGTGCAAGGGATCTCAAACCACAGGTTGCATACCCCGAAATCAGAAAAGTTTTCACTTCTTTATGATTTTTATCCTCCGTAGGTAACTCATAATCAGGAAAATGTGTTTGATCTCCAGTGGATGGATGATAATTCTTTGTCACATGACTATATTGAACCTCTCTTAAAAAACATGGCACTGCATTTAAAAAGACTTATAGATGAGAGAGATGAACATTCTGAGGTATGTATCTTGCCAGTTTTTCGTTATGTTTTTTGGGGATATTTTTTCGTTACTACAGAAATTAAAACATTTACTCCCCACCCTCATGTAATTAAGCAGCTGTTTGCAAAAACTGATGTAGAGAGTTTTAACTTGAATGGGTTAGTACATTTTGGTGGGGTGTAGGTCTTGTCCCATCAGCTATAAAGAAGTGACTCGGTCCCATTATTTTGTAGTATGCTCTGTTTTCTTTTAAAAAATCTTCTTGCCTTGTGCTGAGAATAGCTGTCAGCTGAAAATAACAATAACCACTGCAGACAAGGATCACTGCTGCTAGAATGCATGAATAAAATTAATGTTCTTGTAATCCATTTAAAAGTATGAGGATCAGCTGTTGGTGATGAGTCTTGCTTGTGGCATGGGTTCAAATCCATACACAAGTATGAAAACAAAGATAAAAGCATTGCAAAACATTGCAAATTAGTTACCTTTTTATCAAGCCATTTTCATAATCAACTATATTTCTTAGCATGGAGAATAATGAATAGCTCCTCCATCACCCTATAACACATCCGAGACAGGAGATGACTGTTCTGTGGTTTCCTCTTTTTTTGATCTGCATTAAACTCAGTTTTCACTTTTAAAATGCTTTGGTTTAACTTCATAGTTCTTTTAATTCCTTTTAAAACCTTCACTTCTTATGCTATTCCTTATGTTTGCACCTCTTCTCTTAGTATTCCTTATCAGTGGACTATTTCTCCCTTGAAGAGCAGCATGATCTTTTTTTTGGGGGGGGGGGCATATTTCATTGAAAACTGGTATTTCATTCAAGTTTCTTTCTTAACAGTTAAGCAGAGATTGAAGTTACTTTTAAAAACCAACCAACTATGTAGTTACTGTATTTTACTCTAGTCACTCAGAAGACTGTAACTGCTGCTCAGAACAATAACTTGATGAATTACTCATTACTCATGAATTACTCATCACTAGCATGGTGTAGTGGTTTGAGTGTTGGTCCAGGAGACTAGGGTTTGAATCCCTTCTTTGCCATAGAAATCCACTTTCTCAGCCTCAGAGGCAGACTGTTGTTTGTTGCTACTGTGCCATGGAAAATGCAGAGATGTTCTCACTGATACTCCCAAGTGGCCAACTCAGATATTGCAACTGAGAAATTGTGTCAAAAATGCAAAAGACAAAGCAGTCCTTTCCTAGCACTTTCTTTTCAGGTACATTGGACTACATTTCCTATCAATTAGAATGGTATGGATTAGTAGTCTAACGTATGAAGTAAATTCTGTGTTGGCTGGAGTACTATATGGACAGACAAATTTCTTAAAGTATTCATTAAATGGAACCGATTTCATTTGCAAATGGGTGGAGAAGCAACTTCTCCTCCATACTCCTATTCAACATATACAATACATGTGCACCATTATGTGTTGGCATTTGGGAAACCAGCCTGACAAGGCAGCCTTCCTTCACCATCTTGCACACATTTCATTCCCTCCCTCCATTCCTCCTTCCCATTTTTTCCCCTTTTTCTGGTAGTAGCAGCATCTGTTACCATTCTTCCTCCCACTGCCCAGTCCCCATGGCCAGGCAAAGTACAGCAATGCAGAAGAGGCAGCCTATTTTTAAAGGATTCCTTTTTTTTAAATCTCCAACTAATTTGAATCTAGTGCAGCTCTTGTTGTCGGTGTATGTCCTTTTTCCTCCCTAGTTGCATGCTCTCCCTGTCTATCTTTCTGTCTCATCTTTGTTGCCAGCTGCCACTTGAGGCAGCCGCTCATGTAATTGTCCTCCTTCCCCTGACATTGCTCAGACTGAGTAAGCACACTGGGTTACTCGGTCAGCATTACTTGGCATATTATACCCAGTCTGATTCCACTGAAAAGTAGTAAATTACAGTCATGGATATTACAAGCACAAAAAGTAATTTTGTTCCAGGTTGTCACTACTAAAAACAAAGAATATTTACCAGAGTAGCTTATTAAAAATGAGTTACCGTATATACTTGACTATAAGTTGACCTCATTTATGAGTCAAGGGCAAGTTTTGGGGCCAAAGTTATGGATTTTGGTATGACCAGTGGATAAATCCAGGGTAAAACTTTGAGGCTCTTCAGGTCCATGGTGGCTCTTCAGTGTTTCCCCAGCAGTGGACAGCGGCTGTTTCTCTGCCGCAGTGAGGAAGCGCCAAAGAGCCCCACTATTTTTTCCTTGCAGTGGGGTTAAACAGTCACAGGTGCCCTCTTCGCCTTCAGTCTCACCAAAAAACCTACTTTTACTGTACACTCTCCTTAGAATGGAAGCTCTTTACTGCTGGCCCGTCCACAGTTGTCTGCAGCTGCTGGCTTGTCTTCTCACAGAGGGTGAGGAAGAGGCGGTGGTGAAGCGTCAGTTGGGGGAGAGCCAAATGTAAAAGGAGCTGTTACAGGGAGCGAGAAAAAGTGTGTGTGTGTGTGTGTGTGTGCATACTGGATGAGGGAAAGTTGGGAGGAAGGTGTGTGTGTGAGAGAGAGAAAGAAAGAGAGAGAGATTGGATCAGCTGTTACTCCCATAAAAATAAAAATCGCCCTGCACTCTTTGCTTCCAGCAGTGCATTTCAAAGTATTGGGGGGAAGTGGGGAAGAAAGTGTATGTGTCACTGAATGAGCTACCGTCATCGGCGTTACCATATCAATCCGTATATAAGCCGACCCAGGATTTTGGGGTCAATCTTTGAGCATAAATTTCTCAACTTAGACTAGTATATATGATACTTAGCTCTGTATTCTACCAACGTATTTTTCTTTTTCTGCAGTTGGTCCTATATTTCCTTTAGCTTTACACACAAATGGAAGGATTTCCGATCCTCTTTGTATTTTCCATATTTAAATTTTTGGCAGAGCTTCCTTTTAAATCTCTTTATATTTAAATCCTTGTGCTATGTATGTCTTTTATAAATTTTAATTAGGAGGAGGAAAAGTGAAATGCTTGCTTACAAGTTGGCAGGAAGAGTAATAAAATGACAGGAACAGGGAAACATGACTTTCCATAACTTCAAATGGGAACATTGAGAGATGCACTGAGTGAGATATCCTAAGTGTCTGCGTACAGTAGCTATAAATGATTTCAGTTGCTTTAGCCCCAAAAGAACCTCACAGATGGACCTATTTAATCCAGTTTCTACCATCAGGACAAAATACATCTTACAGGAGATATTAATTAAAGGTTTTACATGTTCTAGCCACAGCAGACTGAATTTGATTAAGATGTTGGACTGGAAGAAAGAATACTGAGGCATTCTTTTATCTTGTTTTCCCTGTCTAAATTTCATTCATCCCCAGCCAGCAAAGCATGTGTCAACAGTTATACTGGTA
Organism: Sceloporus undulatus; assembly: GCF_019175285.1. Taxonomy (NCBI): domain Eukaryota; kingdom Metazoa; phylum Chordata; class Lepidosauria; order Squamata; family Phrynosomatidae; genus Sceloporus; species Sceloporus undulatus. Next base: position 14,616,252 of record NC_056522.1, read on the forward strand.
CAGATCATTCTGGGTGGGATCCAATACGTTTGTCACACAATAGAAATTTTTTCAGACAGAACTGTAATTCAGATGCTGAGATCTCCACTGTTGCCTTTGAGTTCTTTATACATGATACTTTGTGTAACTGAGAGTCATCTTTCTCCTTATATGCATCTGTTTAATTTTTCAAAAAAAAACCCTTAGACTATCGTAGAACTCTCTGAAGAACGGGATTCTCTTCATTTTCTACCTCATGCATCAGCAGCACAATCACCTTGTGGATCGCCAGGCATGAAACGCACTGAAAGCAGACAGCACTTGTCCGTGGAGCTAGCAGATGCCAAAGCAAAAATCAGAAGGCTTAGGCAAGAACTGTAAGTGTGCTGTTAAGTGCAATAAAATACTGAGAAACTATACATGTTTCAAGGAAATAGAGCTATTTTAGAATGGAAGAAAAGAATCTTAGCCTAAGATGCTGTGGTGTTATGTAGGAGACAGTGGTACCTGATACTTCAGTATTGGATTAGACTTGTGTAACTTTATGAGAATTAGTAACAGTGGACTCCTAGTGTAATTTGTTTGTTAAGTGGATAAATTAGAAAAGGGTACTTAATTAATACAAAATTCTAATTAGAGATCACGTTGTGTTGCTATCGACTTGCAAATCAGCTATCTTGTAACTTGCTAAATTTCTGTCAAATCCTAGTTAAATTCAAATGGAAAATTGGACTTCTGAAAACTTGTGAAATGTCCTCCCTCAGTGAGTGTTCGTAAGCAGTGGACCTGACAGTAGTCAGATAGCTTCCCCAACTCAAGAGAGAGTGGCCAAAACTCTTCTTTAGTTGCAGAACTTGACATTAGCATTAGGACCAATAGTAGATAAGAAAGTCTATGGTGTATAGGTCAGATTTTTGTCTGTTTATTCCTTTTTTTAAAACATTGAAACTGAATTGTAGAATTAGAAGGGCATTGCTGTTACCGAATAACTTCAGAAGATTATGAATGGAACAAATGCTTGATGTGGTACCTAGTATCATTACAAATTGTAATCGTGTTCCCTGGGGATACCGGGGGAAAGTTGCTGTCAGAGGCTTGTTGCAGGATCTGATACCAATGTGTTTGCTTATCTCTGTTTTGTGGCATGTTGTTGATGGTGAATAGCTATTTTTGATTAAGAGTCTGCCCAGTCACAAGGACAGACATACTTCCCAAGGAAACCTAACTGTGCCATGAAATATGTATTACATTAATTGAGAATTTTTGGGCTGTTCTCATATATGTGATGCCCAAGAAGACATGAATTTGACAAGTTTCAGGTAGCTTAACAGTAAATGTCCACCATTATATTTTTGACAAGAGGGTTAAAAAAAGTAGGTTTTTCACACACTAATTCTTCCACAAGGGGCGCATTTGACATTCTTAACCAGCAATGTAGCCTTAGATGTGCTTGGGTGTTTAGAAAAGAATTGGAAACTACTCTAGACTAGAGGGGTTTTTTTTAAAAAATTTATCCATAATAGGGAGTGATTGGAGGTGGGAAATGGCTATGAAATCTGAGGCCTGAAGCTATATTTCATTTACCAAATTTCCAGGGTGTGTCTTCTACTTTTATCACCCAGGATATGTAAGACATTTTATAAAATATAGTCTTACAAACAAAGTGTAATTGTGGAATTTAGATCCAAAATTCTATTTCTGCAAACAAATGAGTATCATGACAGTTTTTGCCAAATGACTATTGGAAAATATGTAACACAAGCATGACAGAAATCTGTTGGGGACTTTCGCACCTAAACAGTTGTACAGTATGACTCTCTCTGGGTGTTCTGATAAGTTTTTTGCCATAATTACACTTTCCTAGTTTTAAAAACGTTTTCCTCAATACCAAATAAAAATATGCCAGCTAATCATGCATCTCTACTCATTGTAGGCTGTTAACGGGAAAGTCGTGCTGATTTAATTTTGCTAATTTTTCAGTTTTAGTTTCAGTTGTGTAACAGCTGTGCTATAATTGACTAGCCTCATGCTTCATTTTGTCATGTATTCCATATACTGGCTGCAGGGAATTTTGTCACTTGAGTAGTGGGAGAGCATGCCTTTTTGCCAATGCCTCAGGTCAACCCAATGATACACCACTCAATTGGCTATTAATAGTGTAAATGCCTGTGTGTATTTCCTAAGGGTTTTGGAATATAGCCATATTTATGTTTGTTTAGTGCCTCTGTCTCAGTAGCTAGGCTGTTTCTCATTTGAGACAAACCATACAGTCATAAAATCACTAGGTTGGCCTTCAAGTGATTATCATGTGCATGTTGAAGTTTTTTTAATTTATGGCTCCCAAACCTGAGAAGTGGTATACAGTAGTTGTTTTATGAACTGTGGAGCCATAGTTCAACTTACAGCCCAGCTCTGACCTCTGAAGATTGTCACTTGTCCTCTGTCTCAGACCCACATATTAGCCTCAGTAATTCATACAATCAAGCATACAAAGTAATAGATATACTGAGTATTATTACTGTATTATAAAAAAAGGAAACACAAAAGACTGCAGGAACTATAGGACCATAGCATTAATTGCCCATGCAAGCAAAATTATGCTCAAAATTCAGCAGCATAGACTCCAGTCACATATGGTGAGAGAAATCCTAGAGATGCAAGCAGGATTCAGGAAAGGAAGCGACACTAGGGAACACATTGCAAATATATGATGGATAATGGAGTGTACAAAGGAATTCCAGGAAAAAATCAGCATGTGCTTTATAAATCATAGTAAAGCATTTGACTGAAGAGACCACAAAAAGCTATGGATAATCTTAAGGTCATGGGATGTCAATATATCTGATAGTCATGATGAGAAATCTGTTCTTAAGACAAGAGACTACTGTTACAGCAGAGTTTGGAGAAAAAGAATAGTTCCCAATTAGCAAAGCAGCAGACAAAACTACATTCTGTTACCCTATTAGTTCAACTTGTATGTTGAAAATACCATACGAGTAGCAGGTTTAGACTTGGAAGAAGAAGGATTGAAGATAGGAAAATCAATATTAACGATCATATATAAGGGTAGAGTACCATATGACTAGCAGAAAATATCACAGACTTGGAACAATTTCTAAGGAAGGTGAAATGCAAAGGCAGCTTAGCCAACTAATAAGTCTTTACTCATTCGTCTTGCATTGACAAAATAATAGTCTTGATGGACTCCAGTAGTTTTCATCATTAGTTGACATAGAGGAAGAATGTAATTTACAGGCAGATTCAATGTCATGAACTCAAGAACTCATCAGGTCCAGAATAGCTTTATTCTGCAAGCAAAGTTGATCACAGTACACAATTGTTGTCAGGACCAAAAGGTTTTTCCAGTTATACAGTATACTTAAAGTCCAAGCAGTTCACCTATAATAAAAGTTTTTATTCCAACTCAGAGCATTCAGTTTTCCCAGAACTTACTCGGCCGTCTTCCCCCTCTCAAGCTCCAGCTTCTCACAAGAATGACCTTGGTGTCTTGGAGTTCCTGAATCCTCCCCACACACCTGCTTATTATCCCAGGCTGCAAATGACACACAATTTCCTTCCCAGTGTCATCAGTTGAATAGCATATACTGTACCATCATTCCACATTACCACATAAACGCTCAAGCCCAGCAATTAAGCATGGCAGGACTACATCTGGACCATAATCCTGGCATAGAGGAGCATGTACATTATAACCTGTACCAATAAAGATGTCCAAGAACAATATTCTACTTATGAGAGAGTTTTGAGGAGATTATCTGAAACTAAAAGAGCTAATTGTTACTTCCATTCAAATTCTTTTCCTTCTCAGCACAACACAATAGTAATATATTTTAGTCGTCATGAGCATTAGAATACAATAAAAGGAACAGATCTCATTTTCTGATGACTGGATTATTAACATGTCTTTTGAAATGAGCCTGCCCAAGATAGTCAGTAAACAGCTGTACTAGGAAAATTAATGCAAATTGCGGTTATTAATTTGATTGACAGTTAATAGCTTAAAAACAGTGAAGACTGGTGTGTTCTGTATAATTAAAAACAATCCCATTTACAGTTGAAGAGTGCAATTGGAAGTGTAGGAATCTCTTGAGAATATATTTTATGATGTATTGGATTTATTTACAAATAAAATGCTTTGTTGAACATTATATTTCTTTTAATTATTAATAACACAATCCAGTGTATGATTTGTAATTAATTATCATCAAGTTGGCTTCAATTTATGGCAACCCTATGAATGAGAGATCTCCAAAACACCCTATTACTAACAGCCCTGCTAAAGTCTTGTAAAATGAGGGCCATGGTTTCCTTGATTGAGATTATCCTTCTTTAATAAGATCCTTTTCTTTTCCTACTGCATTCATCTTTATTAATTAGTAATGTCAGCTTATATGTCTAAAGTATGATATCTTCAGTTTAGTCATTTTGTCATCTAGGAAGAGTTCAGGCTTCATTTGCTCTCGGATAGATTATTTTTGAGTTTTTTGGTATTTGCAGAACTGCCCTCCAGCACCATAGTTCAAATGGGTTGATTCTCCTATCAGCTTTCTTTCACAGCTGTACATACAAATCAGAAACGTGGCATGGACTATCCAGATTTTGGTATTCTGTCTGTGTGTGTGTGTGTGTGTGTGTGTGTGTGTGTGTGTGTGTGTTTGCACTTGGCAATTATACAGTCGGCCCTTCTTATGTACGGATTTTTTATACACGGATTCAAGCATCCACGGTTTGAAAATGTTCAAAAAAAAGTATAAATTTCGAATATCAAACCTTGATTTTTCATTTTTTATAAGGGGCTCCATTTTGCTATGTCATTATATTTAATGGGACTTGAGCATACACGGATTTAGTTATCCACGGGGGATCTTGGAACCAAACCCAGGCATATAACAAGGGTCCACTGTATATGGTTCTTTTAAACTGTCCTTGTAAATCTTAGGGCTGAAAGAGATGCCACCCCTTTGATCACCGGATTGGGGCTGCAGCAACTACATGCTGCTGCCCCGATCCAGCCTTCTTCCAGTGCAAAAAGAAGCGGCAAAATGCTGCTCCTTTTTGCGCCCAAAAAACGACTCCTTTTCCGCTGCATCGACTTTTTGGAGCTCCTGCGGTGTGCGGTGTCTAAGTGCTGTGCTGCCAGATTGCCAAAAAGTTGACCCCATGTGGGCAGTGGAGCAGCATAATGTCGTCTTCAGGGCGGCGTCAAGTCATGCGTACACCACACACCCATGCTACTGGGAAGCTGGCATATTGTGCTGGTCTGCACTAGCCCTTAGTCTTTTTAAGATTTCTTTACCATATTCTCTATTATAACTGAGCCAAAGCATACAATATATTTTTAATTATTTCAATGTCTTCATCATCCACTTCAAACTTCTATTAATTATCTGTAGTCATTAGTTTTGTTTTCTTCATTTTCAACTTAACCGTGCTTTTCCACTTTGTTCTCTGACTTTGTTCAGTAGACATTCCAAGTCCTTGCTATGTGATTTCCTTCCCCCAGTTTTGACACCTTCTGCATTTAACCCAGTTTTTTAATGATATTTTCTGCATACTTTATAAAAAGAGAGCAATAAAATGCAGCTTTGACAGACTACCTTGCCATTGGGAATCTATTCTGTTTTTCCATAATCTGTCCTGACAGTGGTGACTTGTCCTTAGTAGATGTTTTATATCAGAATAAACAAACATTCTTCTTTGTGGTCTCTGTGGCTTACACAAATATGTTACTTTTGCCCCACAGTGTGCCATTCAGAACCTTCTAGAACTGTTATATAAGCTTTTTGGTGGTAACTCCACCCGCCCTATTGACACCTTATAGCATCCTTCCTGTCAGCATCCTTCAATTCTATAGAGCTATATTTGTTTACTCTCCACAGTTATGGATTTCTTGGTTTGGCTGACTGTTCCTTTGGCTTGCTCATGGAATGGTTTTTCTCAAAATTCTCAGCTTGACTTTGATAATGTTTTTACTTCTCGAAACTTCCTCGGATTTTCTTTTGAAATTCTTTGGTGCACTCATTATCTAATGTATGTTTGCAGTATGATCTCTAATGCCCCTTCCTTTTAAGAACTTAATTTAGACATCTGGCATTTCTCCCTCCATGTATGGTAAATGTCTCTATTGTAAAATTTTGAGCATCATCTTATTCGCATGGGAAATTAAGAGAATGGTCCTGTGGTTACTGCAATCCCTGGGCCAGTGTTTTGTTTTCCATATTTGATGGCAGATTTTAGTCATAATTTGAGTTCACTTTGTTTCTCTTAACTTGAAACATCTCAACTACTATGCCTTCTGTTCCTGAATAATGTTTCTCCCATGTGCTTTATGCATAGCTTCCACTTCACTTCTAAAATTGTAGTTTCATTGACAGAAGAGCCTTCTGTGAAATAATCTATCATGGTTTTATCTCTCTTACATAGTTTTCCAGTGTATTGTTTGCACTGTATTTTTATTTCTTCTTGATTGTGTAGTGTGTTCCCCTGTAGGTTATATAGTATCCCCACTGTTGGTTTGGATTTCCCCTTGATTTCTCCAATCATGTGGAGGAGGTTTCTTCTTCTACTTCTTTATCCTTAGTATTAAAATGGTTCTCTTTGTCCCTATGGAGAAGTTGCTGAACAATTGCATTCAGGATTCTGACTCTGTTTATTTTACCGTTTGGTTCTTCTTTGCCTTAACTGATTCAAAAGTTTGATCCATCATTTAATTAAGTTTTATTTATTTTTGGCTGCAGATAGTGTGTTTTTGCATTATTCTCTGACAATGTCCCTCATTTGGTTCAGAATTCTCACTTAAGCTTAGTGGTGCAAATTTATTCTTCACATGGTCTTTAACTTCTACAGGAATGTTCTTCAGATTGTATTTTGGCTCTCACTTTAAAGCAGTAAAAGTAGAACAAGAGACCTCTTCATAAGATATGAGAAATTAAAGAGAAATTTAAACCACGAGTGGGGATAATACACGAGCAACAAATGACACGCACTACATGATCAGGAAGAAATAAAAAGATGATGGAAACAAATCCCCACTCAGCCATGGAAACCTACTGGGTTGATCTCAGATGAGTCACATTCAGCCTCAGAGGAAGGGAATGACAAACCCTCTCTGACCATATTTTTTGCCTTATGGGGTCACCATAAGTCAGAGTCAACTTGAAAGCACACACTAGCTGCTGTGAACTTTATAATTTCACTCTTGCAGTGTCTCTTCCAGTTTAGATTATGTGATTTTCTAAACTTCAGCAGTATGAGTTCTTCATCACAGTTTGTGTATACAGGCATTAGTAGATACAGAGAGAAGAGTACAGGTTTGTTCTCTGCTGCTTCAGAGGGTAGGACTAGACTGGTTTGAAGTTGCAGCAGAGTAGATTTTGATATAACATTAGAAGGAACTTCTTTATGATAAAAGCAATGCAACCAATTACCTAGAGAGATGGTGAGATCTTCTATTCCAGATATTTTCAAAGAGAGGGTGGACAGTTTATGGTGTTCTGGAGTTCTTGCATTGACTGGGGGGAGGGTTTGGATTCTGTGATGTATGGGGCCTCTTCCAGCTCTATGATTCTTTGATTCTAATGTATTTTTTATGATACAGTATTTAAATATCCCCTTATTCATCCTTGAGGGATTATTTCTTAAGGTTGAAGGTCTACATCTTATATCTTACAGCAAAGAAATGGGAAGAGGAATGCTTTTCCCTCCTCACATTCTCTCTACCAGAAGCAGGTTTTATTTTTATTTTTTAAACTGTTGTTGCTTGTTGGCCTGTAAAGTTATTCCTCTTAATAAGGCTTTTAGGAGAGTATTATTTCATTTTAGTTCTCCTTCTGTTTTGGAATGTAAATACTATTTTAAATAAATTTTCTTTCATTATCTTTAAGTGAGGAAAAGACTGAGCAGTTGCTGGATTGTAAGCAAGAACTGGAACAGATTGAAACTGAAGTCAAGAGACTACAACAAGAGGTTTGGATATGCAAGATAAATTTTCAGTCTATTATACTCATATCAAAGAGTTGGATTAAGAGGTTTACAATTAAATATTGGGTGAAGGATCCTAGCATTGAACCACAAAATTATTGGAGTGACCCCATATACTTGTTACTTTCACGTGTCTTTCTGAGGCATCTTTTGAACTTGAATGAAACTATACCTGTCAACTTTACAGTCATTTGATATAACTTCTATTGATTTTTTAATATTCTTTGACAGCTAGTTTGTCTAGAAAACCCACAAAAGAATCCATTGATCTGGGTCTGTACTCATTCCATTCAGATAATTTTTTACGTTCTGCTTATCCTTTTCTTCTGTATTAGAAAGCAGAGTATGACCTAGAGCAGTGGTACTCAAACTTTTTACCCTTGGGATTCCTCTTTACATCTACCTGCAGATTTTGCATGCCCCCTACACAGTATAGTATATGAAAGAAAAACCTATTTCATTTGCACAATCATTTATATTCATATTTTAACATCTTATAAGGAAATAAGATTGTTCAAATGAGAACAGTTTTATTTAAGTAAATCCAATATTTAATGCATGTGTAAATTTTACACATTAAAAAAAGTTTGTGAAGAGGAGGAGGGATCAGGGCCTCAGCAACTCACTGAGGGTCCCTCCCTGCCATTTGAGAACCACTGATTGTGATACAGTATTCTTTAGTCGAGCAAAAGATTTCAACTGTGCAAGGAAAAAATAAAAAAAAAATTAAATGAGACTTTTGTCCCTAGTAAAACAATCTAACTTCACAGGTTACATAAGATTGTTTCATTTATCAGCAATGCTTTCATTCTCTGATAACTAAGAAGAAGAGTTCATTTCGCTATCATTTTCAGACCTGATAAAGGTTATCACAAGCATAGCATGTTTGCAAATTCCAGAAGAGTAGCTTTTTTTACTTTGTTGATTGTGACACCCTAAAAATGTGAAGAAAGCATAAACTTTGCAGACTGTAGCTTACTTTATAAGATGGATGGACTATAGTTTATAAAAGAATTAGCAGTGATGCCTACATTATAACTTTTACTTTTCAGCAGATTATTAATACTCACAAACATCTTGGTGCTAGCTAAAGCAGCTAGCACATGTAGTGTCATGACAATCTATTATCCCATTTGAAAACTAATGATAGCCTGGGAATTCCTAATCATATGCAGCTCAGCAGTGAAGACCACCTATTCGGCATCCGTACTAAGCAAATAATTCCTTTGATGGAAAACTTTGGAGGCTTTTGGCTTTTTAAGCATGTTTAAGTGTAAAAGATAAGATGCTTACTCTGAGATAATTATTTGAATTATCTTTTCTGTTATTGATAACTTAATCATTATAATACAGAGACAATGATATGATAGCCCTGTTTAAATATTTGAAGGGGTGTCATGTTGAGGAGGGAGCCAGCTTGTTTTCTGCTGCTCCAGAGACTAGGACCCAGAACAATGGATGCAAGCTACAGGAAAAGAGATTCCACCTCAACATTAGGAGGAACTTTCTGACAGTGAGGGCTGTCCAACAGTGGAACACACTCCCTCAGAGTGTAGTGGAGTCTCCTTCCTTGGAGGTCTTTAAACAGAGGCTGGATGGACATTTCTTGGGGGTGCTTTGATTGTGATTGGCAGGGGGGTTGGACTGTATGGCCCTTGTGGTCTCTTCCAACTCTCTGTTTCTAAACAGTATTTCAAACAAAGACATCAGAAATGTCTTCTTATATGCTGAACTCATTGCAGGTTTTACAGAAAAGATGGTTACGATACGGAACTAAATCCAATATTAGTTCTATCTAGAGTAGACCATTTAAATGAATGAGATGTAGGAAACTCTTTATAAAAAAAGTACTGTTTCTATGGATCTGTGGAAGTTGGGACTAATTTTAGATTTAATCCATAGTTTGCCAGTAATGTTGTTGTTGGCAAGAAAGATGTCTTACAAAAGAGATGAGAAGTACGTGGCCCTCCAAATCTTGTTTGACTATGGAGTGAAACATACTGCCCACAAAGGGTGGATTGGGGCCACCCTGAAGCTGCTCACTCTGGAGCACACGCCACGGCCTCAATCTGCCCTGCCACTGGCCCAAATAGGAGTAGAAAAGATCCACTCCTATTTGGACCAGTAAAGGCTGCCTTAGGCGGCCCCAGCACAGCCCTAGGGTGGTACCAAGACACTCTGGGGACGTGCAGCATCAAAACGCCATGCCTCCAAGCCACCTGGAAGCCAACTTTTCCGGGTCGTCTTCTTGGCCCTTACATTTCCTAGCCATCTTCATAATTGTCTGCACTGCTTAGTGCAGCACAATACATATTGTATGATACAGGTGTTTCAGATTAAATTGTTGTGACCACCAAACCTGAAGGAGTAGTTGCAAATGCTTTCTTTTCCAGGCGTATCTTGGTTTGGTTCTTAGTATCTTTGGTATTCTAAGTAACTATGTATTTATTACCTTAAATTCTCTCATTCTTTCTGGTTTTGCTTGATATTGCTTGGTGATAATGTATAGTGTCAGTTTTGCATTTTGTAAGATCTGTTTTCTTCATAAATATTAAAAAAATATAATTTTGGTTTGTTTGATAGAATATGAATTTGCTTTCGGATGCCCGTTCAGCCAGGGTATACAGAGATGAACTTGATGCCCTTAGAGAGAAGGCAATTCGTGTGGACAAGCTTGAAAGTGAAGTCAGCCGCTATAAAGAGAGGCTACATGATATTGAATTCTACAAGGCTAGAGTCGAGGTGATTTGAACTTTTTATAGTTTTTGCAAATGAAATGGGTCAGTGTTTGCTCTTGGTGAGTCAAAATTGTATAGTTGTGCTGAGTTCTATTATTTCTTACATCTAAAATAATATACACAAGAAGGGACACTTTTAGTATAGTATGATTTTTTTCCCACCTCAAATGCCTAATGGTACTTTTCTTTAGCTGAAATTATATATTTAAATGTAAAGCTGAAAGATCTGATGCTGATAAAATAAGCTGTCTCTGCTAGGTGGCTGTTGCCTGTTTGCCGTCTTCATTGTGCAGGTGGGTGGGTGTACAATCAGGAAAATATGCTTCAGGAAATTAAAACTTTATCTCCCAAAGTGGTTCAGAGGGCTTATTGGCTGTGCTTGGTTTGAGGGGTTTCTGTTTTTCTTTTTCTTTCTATAGTCTTTGTAATAATTTTTGTTTCCTTTCTTTTTGATGAAGTTGTTTCAAACTTAAATAAAAATATTTTATACAGTCACCCCTCCTAACTTGTGGATCTGGGATCCGCGCCCTCAAATATCCGCGGAGGGGCAACCTCCGCTATTTTCAATGGCACATGTGCCCAGGCTGCACACACGGGGTGCACCCCATTCAAGCCGATGAAGCTTGAATAAGCATGAGCCTTCATTTTCATGGAGGGGGGGGCAGAACAGATCCCCACGAAAACGGAGCGCTAACTGTATTAAAATGGTTCACGCTGGACATATTTTCATGTTGCTCTGTCAGAAAAACTTTTTACATAACTTTTGAATTTCTAACTTTTAATAATCTAAAACTTGCAAGAGATGCTCCTGTACAAGTGATTATCTTATTGTCAAAAATATGCAGAAAGCCCCACTTGAAAGAGGCTGAAATTTGTCTAAAAATAACACATTGAACCAACACTGGCAATTTACCATAAAACCCAACACTGTAGCCAGGTGCAATTTTTTTCCTTTATTCAGAATTTATTACCAGGCCTTATCCTTTTCCTCCAGAGCTGACTTTCATTTCTGTGTGTGTGTGTGTGTGTGTGTGTGTGTGTGTGTTTTAATTACTGGAGAGTTTAGTATTTCATATTTAGAATCTGCATTTATGGGTTCCAATTAATTTCTGAGTGTTGTTTTCATCTTATAATTCAGAAAGATGCAGCTAAAATTTCACATCATCAGACATGCTTTTGTTATACAGCTCTGTTAATAAGCTTCAAATAATATACAGTGCGTCCACATTATACGTGGGCGGGCTATACGCGGCTTTGAGCACACGCGCTCAAGACACGGGGAGCATGTGGGGCGCAAGGGGTGGCTCATCCCATTGAAATGAATGAGGCTTGAACATAGGTGGAATTCGCCTTACATGGGAGGATCCGGAATGGATCCACCGCGTAAAGCAAGGGTCCACTGTACAATCAGTATTTTGTACTTCTGTGTAAAGTACAGTATGAGTTTTATATATTTTTCATGTATTTTATGTTTCATTTTCTGCTTCATGTATATCACTTATGTTTAAAGGAGCTTAAAGAAGATAATCAGGTATTGCTCGAAACAAAGACAATGTTGGAAGATCAGCTTGAAGGCACCCGAGCCCGTTCTGATAAATTGCATGAATTGGAAAAAGAAAATATACAATTAAAGGCTAAACTACATGATATGGAGACGGTGAGCATACAGGATGAGACCTCAAATGTGAAGATTTTAAAAACAGAATTAATTTTGACTCTGCTGATTCAGTTGGATAACTGTCCTTGTTATTCACTGTGATGGATATTTTTTTAAAAAATAGAAAAATTCGAATCTAAATGATTTACAATGTGAAAAATCATGATTTTCATCTGTTTATGTTTGATGGTCAGATCAGTGAAACATTGAATGTGAGCCTCTGAGTAAGACCAATGTTCAGAACAGAAAACAATTGTCATTACAAATAATTTTTTACTGGCAGTCCTTGAATTGCCAGCACTTCAACTCAAAACAGTCCATATTTTTTCTGGAACAAATAGGCGAAATAAAACAGGAATATTAAAATCTCTATATATAGCTTAATGTAATGTCACATGTATTTCCAGATGGAGGAAGCTGATGTAAAAATGAGCACATTTTTTCTTTTTCTTTTTTATATTTTCTTCTGAAATTTTTGTTTACTCTCAAAAACAAATACAAACCTAGGAAAATCCCTATATTGAGTCAGACCATTGTCCATCTAGACAAATATTAACTATTTAGTTATAGCTCATCCCACAGATTCATCTTCATTTAAAGTATGAATGTTGTCAGTTTTGTTATTTTAAAGGTTAACATAATGCCAACATTCTTTAAATATCATAATCAGTCTCTCTCTCTCTCTCTCTCTCTCTCTCTCTCTCTCTGTGTGTGTGTGTGTGTGTGTGTGTGTGTAAGTTTAAATAATTCATTTTTACACTGCTAACAATTTCAGTTCCTCTAAATAGAAGATTCACCTAGTAAGATTTTGCAAAGTGTTGCTTACTGGATTATATTTCTATACATTGAGAGGAAGTTTTAAATAAGAGTTTCATGTAAACTATGTTTAAGGAACGTGATATGGATCGGAAGAAAATTGAGGAACTTATGGAGGAAAATATGACTCTAGAAATGGCTCAGAAGCAGAGTATGGATGAATCACTGCATCTGGGCTGGGAACTTGAACAGATAAACAGATCATCTGAACTTTCTGAAGGTAGATAAACTTTACTAGTTTGCATTTTACAATAGGAAATGGGCAGTTAAACGTTCCAGATATTCTATATCTTGTTTGTAAACAGAGGGGCTAAAAAAACATAACTAGTTAAAAGAAATACAGTCAGCCCTCTGTATGAGTGGATTCTGCATCCATGGATTCAAGTATTTTTTAAAAATTCCAAAAAAGCCATTTTATATAAGGGACATCATTTGACTATTGTATTTAATGATACTTGAATATCCATGAATTTTGGTATCCACTGGAGGTCCTGGGGAAAAAATCCTAGCAGATACCAAAGGCACAGTTTAGTACCTCGTTGAATTCATTATTGGGTGTAGCTGCTGCTTTCCAGTTACTATTCACATTAGCATATTTTTTAGTTGTGAAGTTCACATAGAAATCTGGTTGTACTAGACTCATGTTTGGTCATATGTGATTGCATTGCATGCAGGAATTGAGGAACCATTGTCAGATTTAATGACATCAGAGTTCTTTCTTTTTGTAAGAAGTAAAAACAACAATAACAAGTTTTATTGATTGGTCAACTGACCATATCAACAATAAAGAGGAAAATATCAAAATACTTAAAAAATAAAACTGGTATAAAATTAGCTAGGGAGTTAAAACACATGAAAGTTGAGAAATAAGGGGTCCTTTATGATCCTAGCACCATAGGCAGCATAGCTAATAGCGAGAGATGGTAGGACTTGCAGTCCACCCAGATTAGGAGTACTGCATGATACCAACCTCACCATAGTGGGTGCATGTTGAAGTAGGGAACAGCGTAGTCCATGGAAATTATTTATAAAGCTGACATTACTATCAGATAAACTCCTACAGATAATAAATGAGAAATGTTCACTTCTCTTTTTCCTTTAACAGTGCCACGAAAGTCACTTGGTCATGAAGTGAATGAGCTGACATCAAGTAGGTTACTGAAACTAGAAATGGAAAACCAAAGTTTGCTAAAAACTGTGGAAGAACTTCAGAGTGTGGTGGGTTCTGCAGAAGGCAGTAATTCAAAAATACTGAAAATGGAAAAGGAAAACCAAAGACTAAGTAAAAAGGTACCAACTATTATATATACTTACACTAAGAAATAGCCTATTGGTTAGTCCCAGATAGAGTAAACCCATTGAATCAATGAGATTTACTTTTGTGATGTCTCACAATTTTGCATTTGTTTCAGTGAGCCTAATCATTGGGACTAACCAACAAGATTTCAGCAGTTAAATCCTAGTGTAATAATTTGTGTTTATTACTCTGTATATGGTCAGATTTTTAGCCAGAGGAATTCAAACATTTTTAGAGAAATCAAATATACTGTAACTGGCTTTACGTTTTATAACAGTCTTCCCCAAACCAGTTCATTCCAGATATGTTGAACTGCACTTCCCACCATCAGCAACAAGCAATATATATGTGTATGGGTGGTGGTAGTTGTGGTCTAGCAAATTTGGAGGGCACCTAGTTCAGATGTCAGTGTGTGAATAAATTTGAGCAATTTATTTGTCAGGCCATCTACCCTTTTCAGAAACAAACAAACAAAAAAACAGCTTCATTTATATACCGCTTCATTCTGAACTAGCAGTGTCTAAGCGGCTTACAACTGTAAGCTAATTGTCCCCAACAAGCTAGGTACTCATTTTAGTTACCTCAGAAGGGTGCAAGCCTGAGTCAAGTTTGAGCCCTTTTGTTGGTCTTGAACTTGCAACCTTATGGTTTTGACTGAGTGACTGCAGTACAGGCATTTAACCACTGCGCCAAGCCATTTGTCTGCCCCAGGGAGGAAACAAAATTAAACCTGGACAGGAAGTTAAAAAAAAATCACCTAACTGACAAAATAGTTGTGCAACACCTCAATTTATAATTGGAGAAAAGCTTAAATGTATAATAAATAGTAAGTTTTCCTTCATTCTGAGACAATTCATCTTTCTGTAACTTTAAGAATATCCACACGAATTCCATTGTAAATCTGTGTTTATTGCAGCATGCTCATTTTAATTAATCAGTTTTAATTTTATAATTACTGGCTTCCTTAGGTGTGTGTGTGGGGGGGGAGTTATTCATGGTTTTTCCACATTTGCAGGGGTCTTGTTTCCCTAACCCACGCGAATGTGGAGGGTGAACAGTACTCCAAGACTAACCCCTCTGATTTTACTGTGTTTTAGTGTAACAAGACACATTCAGATAAGGGATCATGAAGCTTGCTTATTTTATGAACGAAGGCTAGCTGCAGTTCAGGGGTGAGATATAATAAAAAAAGGAATTATAGTCGCCACACTCCTCATGACTATGCTGAAGTAGGAGTGAGGGAGTAGAAAAACTTTTTGTGGCTAACAGTCTTACATATCTTTCATCTATAATAGCGTTACTTCATTGTATTAATTCTATTATGAAGGATGAAGTTAATCTGTGAAATGTTCAACAGTGCATTTTAAAAATGTGTTAAAGACTGAAATATCCTTTTTATACAACATAATAGTTTCATCAGTACCCCTGTAAATTTGTAGGGGGAAAGGGGGAATTGAAATTTTAAAAACTCTTAATACTTGACCTGTGTTGTAGTTTCTCACTTGTAAGAACTTTGATTTCTAAGATGAGTTTAGTAAAAGCAACAAATAGTAAAACTGCTACCATCAAGGGTTCAGGTTCACTCAAATATGAGAGTTAATTAATTTTTCATTTTGTTATTCTCTTTAGCTGGAAGGACTTGAGAATGAACTTATTGAAGAGAAACAAAGCCTTCAGAACAGTCAGAATCTTAGTAAAGATCTGATGAAAGAGAAAGCACAGCTAGAAAAGACAATTGAGACCCTGAGAGAAAACTCAGAAAGACAGGTAATACAAAGCTTTTTGTTTAGATCGGGGTAAGAACTTTAGGTCCTCTCCTTGTTGTGCTACAGTCACTTTCATTCAGCGTATTCTGTAGTGAGAGAAAGTGGGAGCTGTAGTTAGAGGTATCGAGGGCAGCAATTTTCCACATTGATTGAAATGGTTAAAACTGACATTTTAACATATAAACAATATCAGTGTTTCTGTTCGTTTATTTCTTCTTTGTGGTCAGAATATGGGGGTCACACATATGGGATCATTCTGTTCCTGTGCGGAGATTTTAGGAATCTTCTAGAGGTGCATTTTGGCAGTAATGCTCACCCCACAGCTATACTTGCATACGTATAAGCCATGTATTCCTGCTGAAATTTCATTCCCTTTCATCTGCGATCATAGTACAATCATGAGGAAGTCTCAGTGTTTTGACATTTCACCATTTATTAGTTCATTTTTCACTATCTAGGCTATGGGGTAAAGATCTTGTTTTCAGATTGTCACACATATTGTTTCCTTTGCCTAGGCAAGGACCATGTGGTTGACTTGTGTATGTTTTATCAGACCTTTAAGTAGCAAGGGAAGTGTAAAAGAACTTCTTGCCTTTAGGTTCTTCAGTGGGCCCTCCAGACTGTAGCCCTTGCAGCTCAGAATAAACAACTTCATATGGCTTCACTGGCTATCTGTTCTTGTTTGTCTTTGGGCATGGAGCAGTAGCCATGGTACTTGGTGAGTCAGACCCCTTGGGTCTTCCTTCAAACCTTCTCAGAGGACAAATCTGTGCTATCAGTTCTCTTCTCACATTAAAGGAGGCTCCAAAGCGCTCTTTCAGGGCTCAGAAATCTAGAGATGTTCCACTTACACCAGATAAGTCTCTAAGTCTGACTTTGGTGGAGCCTATGAAAAGAAGAAGAAAGACAAAGATCAGCCTCTGAAACCCCCCCCCCCCCCCAGATTCAGTTACTTTGGGTTCTTCCACTCAGTAGACCCACCCATGTTGTTTGTTATTGTTAACTGCCCTTAAGTTGATCTTGATGCATGACGGCCTTGTGGATGAGACATTTCCAAGATTCCCTGTCCTCAACCGCTGCTCAGGTCTTTGAGGCTCAGGCCGTGGCCTCTCTGGTTGAGTGTAGCCAAATGGTGTGTGGTTTTCCTCTTTCTACATCCCTCAACCTTTCCTAATATCTTTTCTATTGGCTCCTGCCTTCTCATGATATGGCCAGAGTACGACAGTCTCAATTTTGTCATCCAACCCAAGCCTCAGGGAGAGTTTAAGACTTGATCTGTTCTAGAACCTATTTGTTTGTCTTCTTGGCTCTGCATTGTAATCTCAGCACTCTTCTCCAACACCCCATCTCAAATAGGTTGATTTTCTTTCTGTTAACTTTCATCACTGTCCTCCCTTGACCCACTGGTGGGAGACCAACATCTCTTTGTATGATCTTTGCAGTGCAGGTCTCCAGAATGGCTAAGGCACCAGTTCTTCAAAATATGGAGTCTGAATTAAGTCATTCCTGCCTAAAGGGGTCTTACATTCTCCACCTTGTCAGCATTGCAGAACATCCTCCAAGATCCTCCTCTTCTTGACGTTTTTATGGCCATTCAAAGCATCACTCTTCCTCCAAGAAACTGCCTCCCAATTCCAAATATCGTTTCTGACTTTCCCCTTTGCCAAGCAAGCTACCAACACCACTTCCCACTTCATAATTTCTTCAACAGATGGCATACTGTCACTACTAATGCATAAGTCCTCCATATAATTTGATAAGGGCATTCCATAGAGGTCTGTAAACTACCCTCAGTGGGAACCTTCACCTGCACATGCAGCCTTCAGACCCTCTTGACTAGGAGATCACAATGCTCCTACAAAAGGGTGTGATAGAGTGAATCCATCCATCCTTGTAATCTCAGGATCTATTTGAGATAATGCACAATCCCCAAATGGGATGGAAGCTTGTGCTTGATAATTGGATTTCAAGGAAGTTCATTCATTCTCTGGAAGCAGTTCAGGATATCCTATCGAATATCCTTTACCTCCTCTGAAAAGGAGAGATGTTCACTTCAATAGACCTGTGGGACACTTACTTTCATATTAGTATCCACCTTTACAACAGAAACTTCATCCAGTTTTGTGTTGGGTTGGAGCATTGCCAGTTTTATATCCTTGCTTCCAGGTTTGCAACAGTCCCCAAGAGTTTTTACAAAATACCTGGCTTTGGTAGCAACTTGGCTAAGGATCAAAAGAGTCTACATCTTCCTGTATTTAGAATCGCAAAGATTTGATGAAGCATCCTATTTAGCCAAGTTGGCATCCTTTCTGTCCTTCCTGCAGAGTGAGAATGTTGCATTGGACACTTGTCACACAAGCATACTTTTATTTTCTTATATCTCTGAGCTAAAGATCTCGTACTCTTCCCTGCAGCCATCTCCACTCAATCCAAGCCTCAGGTGCCTCCTCTTGCGGCACACCGGAAAGTAAATGTTTTCTTAAAGGGTTACTTCATCCACCTAATTGTGGATCACTGCCTATGTGGAGCCTGTTGTTGGTCTTTGCTAAGCTCATGGTGCCATTGAATCGATGGTGTTCCATCATCACCTGCTCTCCAACATTGATGCTATAAAAGAATGTTCCATCTTTAGGTTCGTCAGTGGGAAGGGGCCCTCCAGACTGCAGACCTTGTAGCCCTTATGACCAGTGAATTGACAGTGCTCAGAATGAATCCACCTTACTTGTCCTTTCATAAGGATAGGGTGGCCATGGACATCTCTTTTCTCTGAAAGGTACTTTCCTTTTCCCCATCTTAACTAGCCAGTGGTGCTTCCACTTTGATGCAGTCCCCATCTTCTGATCTTGAGTGCCCATCACATCCTATATGTTCAGTGGACACTTTACATATCTTAAGACAAAGAAATTTAGGAAATCTCCTTAACTGTTCAATGCCTATGGTGTGCATAGGAAGAGGAAGGGGATCTTATCTCAGCATAGAATCATAGAGTCTCTCCCAGTAAGATGGTAAACACCATCCACCTTGACTTTGGAAGTGAGCTCTTTGTCAGCATAAAATGTTTCTGTACAGGTGCAAAAATAGACCCATAAGTGTGAGTTCACAGATAACCATTCTGAGAACCTAAGGCCCCATACAAACAGGCCAAAATAAAACTGCTTCGGGTCACTTTGGAGGTATGCTGTTTAAATGTTGCATGCGTCCTAACAGTTCGGAAGCCGCGCCAAAGCCACGATCCAGTCCTAAGGACTGGAGGGCAGCTTTGGCGCAACTTCTGGCCCCTTAAGATGTGTGTGTCATTTTACCAGCATACCTCCAAAGTGACCCAAAGCAGCTTTATTTTGGCAGTCTGTATGGGGCCACAGTTATAGGTAGGCACACTGTTCATTTGTGGACTGTAATAATAAATGTTGATAAGGGTTTTTTTCCAGTTCTGTCCTTCAACTGATATAAAACTCTTTGATCTAGCAAAAACTTCTGTTATGGGAAATAACATACTCCCTTCACTTTCTGAAATCTCTGCTGGACCAAAAACACTTGTCAGTAGATGGGCATGATTGGAAACAAATCTATAGTTTAATATATTAACTTAGAAAACACAGTATCATGGCTGACTTCCTGCTGTACTTTTCATATGAATAAGATTTTGCTCTCTTTTTTCAGTTACTCAAATTGTCAGAATTCCTAGCAGATAAGCCATGTCCATGGTTCTCATAAACATCTAAGAAGGGCAGGGAAGGTGCATACTTAATAAGAAGCTTTCATCTGAACAGACACATACGTTGTGACTTACTTGGCACTACATAGAAGTCCCAGTTTTACAATTCAAGCTGACTTACTGTCTTTGTAACTTTCTATTTAGTTTTTGGGTAAATCAGCATCTTCTCAGTAGAAAATATTTTGAACTCGATGCTGATTTAAACTTTCATTACTCATTTCTCTTTTCACTTCAAATAATTAGATTAAAATACTGGAACAGGAGAATGAACATTTGAATCAAACAGTAGCTTCCCTCAGACAACGTTCACAAATCAGTGCTGAAGCAAGAGTAAAAGATATTGAAAAAGAAAATAAAATTCTCCATGAATCTATCAAAGAGACAAGCAGTAAATTAAATAAGATAGAATTTGAAAAGAAGCAAATGAAAAAAGAATTGGAACTTCATAAAGAGAAGGGAGAAAGAGCAGATGAGCTAGAAAAAGAAGTTCAACATCTTGAAAAAGAAAATGAAGTATTGCAGAAAAAGATTACCAATTTAAGGATTACGTGTGAAAAAATAGATGCTTTAGAACAAGAGAATTCCAGTTTAGATGCTGAAAACAGAAAGCTGAAAAAGACTTTGGATAGCTTGAAAAATCTGAGCTTTCAGTTAGAGTCCTTGGAAAAAGAGAATACACAGCTTGAAGAGGAGAATTTAGAGCTCAGAAGGACAGTTGAATCTCTGAAGAGCACAAATATCAAGATAGCTCAATTGGAGCTGGAAAATAAAGAACTGGAGAGTGAGAAAGGACAACTTCAAAAGAGCCTGGAGCTTATGAAAACTTCTTTTAAAAAGACTGAACGTTTAGAAGTCAGTTATCAAGGGCTAGATACAGAAAACCAAAGGCTGCAGAAAGCTTTAGAAAACAGCAATAAAAAAATCCAGCATTTGGAAAGTGAACTGCAAGATCTAGAGACAGAAAACCAAGCCCTACAAAAAAATCTGGAAGAACTCAAAATCTCCAGTAAACGTCTAGAAAAATTAGAGAAGGAGAATAAACTTTTGGAGCAAGAGACCTCTCAGTTGGAAAAAGATAAGAAGCAACTAGAAAAAGAGAACAAGAGGCTCCGACAACAGGCAGAAATTAAAGATAGCACCTTAGAAGAAAATAATGTAAAAATCAGCCACTTGGAAAAAGAGAACAAATCACTACTTAAGGAAATTGGTGTATGTAAAGAGGCTTCTATTCGACTAAAAGAAATTGAAAAGGAGAATAAAGAGCTTGTTAAAAGATCCACTATTGACAAGAAAACACTTGTTACATTGCGAGAGGTAATGTTCCCTACTGTATGACCTTACTGTGTGATATACAATAATGGTAATTAAAAAGAGATTAAAATTATTGACCTATATCCTGTTGTCAGACCTGACCAGAGTAGACCTGCATAGTCAGTGACCTATACCTATTTGTTTACTCGACAACTGATTGGACAGACCTAGTCTAGTTGGGAATAACTAACAGGATGTCAGCCGCTGTGTTTAATGTCATAATTGTATGTTAATTGTGCGTTTTAGTTTTATTGTATAGTTTTCATGTGTTAAAATTGTTTATGAACATAATAGATATTGGAAGACTGCTCCATAGACAGTGGATGTTCAAATCATAAGTATCTTTTGCGGTTCCTGTGTAATGTGTAGTGCAGACGCTTTGCTGCTTCTCTCCCACATTCTATGAACATATACATAACAGAAAAAGTAGCATTTGGTGCCAGTTTGCTAACTTCCACACTAGTACCCTTTGGTTTGTTGAAACATTGTTTGGAAGTAGAAAGAAAACAATTGCACTTAATAGATTTTTCAGCAATTGATCTGCCCAACTCATAAGCAGGCCCCAGTGGATATTAATTAAAAGCTCTCTCATTATTGTTGTTGTTGTTGTTGACCCTTTACCAAGGAATTGTTTAATTAAAGGCACAGTAGCACTTGGAACCTTAGTAGTGCATTGCACATAGGCATCAAAAATATTGATGATGGAATTAAGTTGAATCCAGACTTAGGTCCGTCCAAAGCACACTGCAGAAATAATCCAACGAGGCTGCTTTAACTGCCCTGGCTCAGTGCTAGAGAATCCTGGGAATTATAATGTATTGTGGCACCAAAGCTCTCTGACAGAGGAGGCTAAATGTCTCACAAAAGTACAGTTCCCAGAATTCTCTAGCATTGAACCAGGGCAGTTAAAGCAGTCTCAAACTGGATTATTTCTGCAGTGTGTTTTGGATTTGGCCTTAATTATAAGTTGGGTACAGTGCACTGCATTTTTGCAAAAAGCATTTCAGGGGGGGGAAATGGTTTAAAAAGAACTGGAATACATTGCAGTAGAATACAGTTCACTAATGTGATAGCCTATATTCTCCATAAAATGTGAATGACCAAAAATGACAATTCCAGAAGGAAAAGACAGTGTGGAAGCAAACCTCATAACAGTTGTGAAGTCTTTATTATTTTGTGAGTATAGCCATCACTGGATACTAAAGCCTTATCATAAATAAAAATAATAAATTTTTTATTTCTATCCCACTTTTTGCCAGGCAATCAAAGCGGCGTACAATAGGTTAAAATACATCCATATATACATAATACCCCCCCTTAAAACAAGATTAAACAATGTAAGATTAAAAACTACATATTAAAACCGACTAAGCTAAATAAAAGTCATCATGGGCAGAGTTCACTGGATGGGAAGTCTTATTTGTGGCCAAGCATTTTATTCCAGGAAGGCTTGCCGGAAGAGATCCATCTTAATGGCCTTTTTAAAGCTCTCTAGATTGGTGATTTGACAGATCTCATCTGGTAGGCCATTCCATAATTTGGGAATGGCTGCAGAGAATGTCCTCTGGGAGGTCGCCGTCAACCTGGTCTTTAAGGGCTGTAATAAATTCCTCCCAGAGGACCTGAGTGTACGGGGCGGATTATATGGAAGCAGGCGATCCCTTAGATAGGTTGGGCCCAAGCCATGTAGGGCTTTAAAGGTGATAACCAACACCTTGTACTGTGCCCGTACACTCAGGTCCTCTGGGAGTGACTTCAATATTGGTGTTATATGGTCACTCCTTGCTATTCCTGTGATCAACCTGGCTGCCATATTCTGTACCAACTGGAGTTTCCAGACTAGGCACAAGGGTAGCCCCATGTAGAGCCATTGCAAAAATCACGTCTTGAGATTACCAGCGCATGTACTACAGTTTCGAGGTCACCCTGTTCCAGGAAAGGGCACAGCTGGCGTATCAGCCGAAGCTGATAACAGGCGCTCTTGACCGATTATATCAATTTTATCGATATAAAATGTCGAGCAAAAATCATGGGGGGACATATAAAAGTAATTTGTATGTGTTTTTAGGGCATAATTCTTTAATGTTAATAGAGTAAAAAGTGACAAGGATGGAAATAAAATATTTGCCCCTGCCCCGGCGGGGGGGGGGGGGGGAATTGAGGGATAGGAAATTGAAGTAGGTTTAAGAGAGGGATCACATTATTGTATATTTCCATTTCATTTGGCAGTTTTCTCCCCTATATTGTTTTCAGAAACATACAAAATATATTTGACAAGAGGCTTGTGGGACAAAATAAATATATGGATATTTTATAGCAAAGGAAATCTCTCTCAAAACTATTTTGTTCTCCTTAAATATTATGTGCCTTCTGTTGTATTTTCTAGAAATGCATTTTTAATAGTTTCACACGTGCAACACATTTTATTCCATTGTTTAAGGATTTGGTGAATGAAAAACTGAAGACGCAGCAGATGAATAATGATTTAGAAAAGCTTACACATGAACTTGAAAAGATAGGTTTAAATAAGGAGCGCCTCTTGCATGATGAGCAGAGTACTGATGACAGGTATGAATATACATATCCTATTTGGAATAGGTTTCAAGTAGTTCCTTATTGTAGTTCCTCACCAGCTGTTTTTCACTAGAAATGTAATTGAATGTATCTCGGAACAACTCATATAATATGCTTCTTCCAGGATTCTCACTTTGTCATAGGAAATCCTGTACCTTCATAAAGAAATGAACATCCTAATGCAGTGTTTGTAAAGTCATTATGAAAATATGTCTGTATGGAAAGTATAATTGTTTAACATTTTCTTCTGTAAGAATGTAACAGCAGAAAAACAACTGTTTTCAAATTGTAAGCCAGACAACAAAGCATGATGAGTATCTGAAATGCTTTTGGCTCCTTTGAATATAATGCATCTGCCAATAGCATATAGACATCTGTTTCCTTTATGTGGTGGGGTGTATCTTCCTGTTCCTTTTAAAATTAGGCAAAATATGAGTGAAGAAAAGGAAAAATTTTAAGCTTCTGATCAGCCCTCCTGTCAGTGTGCCGCTGGATTGAAAATAGTGGCTGCCACTGCAGTGTGTTATTAGCAGTACAGTGGTACCTCGGGATACGAATTACCCAGCTTACGAATTTTTCGGGATACGAAAAAATCCCATAGGGATTTATTGTTTCGGGTTACGAACGTTTTTTCGGGTTACGAAAAAACGCCGGCGCTGTTTAAATGGAGCCGCGGCAGAGCCGCGGCTTTTTTCCCCATTAGCGCCTATGGCAATTCGGGTTACGAAGGTTTTTCGGGTTACGAAATTAGCCGCGGAACGAATTAATTTCGTAACCCGAGGCACCACTGTAATTGACATTATGGTGATAGATTCAGACCCTTTTGTCTCAAGATGTAACTTAAGCTTCAAGATGTTATGGATTTATACCTTTATAATGTTTGGACAGTGTGAACCTGAGGACAGTATCAGTACTTTGCGCTTTAAAATATTTTACATTATGAATTTCTACATGGTTTTATATAATTATTAGCTGTTGGCATCTACTTGAGAATACTAGTTGTTTGGGAGACATGGAAGGGAAGACATCAGTGCTGTTTTAGAGTGAAATTACTAGTTGTGGAAAGAACAAATTCATTGCAGTGAGTTTGAAAACCTACTGGATTAGGGAGAAGTGTTTGAGAGAGGAGAGATTAGATAAATTTTAAATAAGGAAAGCTTTTGCTTTTTTAAGGTAATAGGATCCTGCACAGAGAGTAGCATGAGGAAGGAACAAGTGTATGTGTTCACATTTTTTTAAAAAATCAGTCTCATGTAGGCAAAAAAAATTTGAACTTTAAAGTGGGATTATGTTAGAATGAGAAAAACAGACTTGGATTTGCATGCTGTACATTTCTAAATATAATCAGTCTTGTACCCATAACATATACATTGAAGTGTGTGTACTTATTATCATACCTGAATATTCATATCTAAAATTAGCCAGTGTCTTTGTTAACACATAATGATACACAAGAATTACTGTCTTATCCTGGTGTACTGTGAACAGGCAGCATACTGATACATGTGTCATCCCCATTTTGTGCAACCTAGAGATGGAAAGTTTTGTTTGTGTAATGCCTAAAATTGAACTCAAATTCTTGAATTGTTACTCCAAACAAGATGGATTTGTAATTGGTTGACTGACCGAACCCAAAGGGTGCTCAACAATTGCTCCTTTTCATCCTGGAGAGAAGTGACCTGTGGGGTCCCACAGAGGTCTGTCCTGGGCCCAGTGCTATTCAAAATCTTTATCAATGACTTGGATGACAGAATTGGGGGCATACTTATCAAATTTGCCGATTACACCAAATTAGGAGGAATAGCTGATACTCCAGAGGACAGGATCAAAATTCAAAATGACCTAACAGACTAGAAAGCTGGGCCAAAGCTAACAAATGTAAGGTACTGCACTTAGGGCGGAAAAATGAAATGCACAGATATAGGATGGGGGACACCTGGTTGAACAAAACTACATGTGAAAGGGATCTAGGAGTCCAAGTAGACCACAAGTTGAACATGAGTCAACAGTGCGATGTGGCAGCTAGCAAGGCCAATGCAATTTTAGGCTGCATTAATAGAAGTATAGTGTCTAGATAAAGGGAGGTAATAGTGCCACTCTGTTCTGCTCTGGTCAGGCCCCACCTGGAATACTGTGTCCAGTTCTGGGCACCACAATTCAAAAAGGATGTTGAGAAACTGGAGCGTGTCCAAAGGAGGGTGACTAAAATGGTGAAGGATCTGGAAACCATGTCCTATGAGGAATGACTTAGGGAGCTGGGGATGTTTAGCCTGGAGAAGAGAAGGTTAGGATAGCCTTGTTTAACTACTTGAAGGGATGTCATATTGAGGAGGGAGCAAACTTGTTTTCTGCTGCTCCAGAGTCTAGAATGCGGAACAATGGATGCAAACAACAGGAAAAGAGATTCCACCTCAATATTAGGAGGAACTTCCTGACAGTAAGGGCTGTTCGACAGTGGAACACACTCCCTCGGAGAGTGGTGGAGTCTCCTTCCTTAGGGGTCTTCAAACAGAGGCAGGATGGCCATCTGTCAGGGATGCTTTGATTTGGATTTCCTGCCTGGCAGGGGGTTGGACTGGATGGCCCTTGCGGCCTCTTCCAACTCTATGATTCTATCATTCTATGATTCTAATATTGTAGAAAGCTGGGCCAAAACTAACAAAATGAACTTTAACAGGGATAAATGTAAGATACTGCACTTAGGGCAAAAAAATGAAATGCATAGATATAGGATGGGGGGACACATGGCTTAAGAAGACTACATGGAGACCTGGTAGACCACAAGTTGAACATGAGTCAACTGTGCAATGTGGCAGCTAAAAAAGGGCAATGTGATTCCAGGCTGCACCAATAGAAGTATAGTGTCTAGATCAAAGGAAGTAATAGTGCCACTCTATTCTGCCTTGGTCAGGCCCCACCTAGTATACTGTTTCCAGTTCTGGGCACCACAATTCAAAAAGGATATTGACAAATTGGAGTGTGTCCAAAGGAAGGCCATCAAAGTGGTGAAGGGCCTGGGAGCCATGCCTTATGAGGAAAGACTGGGTATGTTTAGCCTGGAAAAGAGAGGGTTAAGAGCTGATATGATAGCCCTGTTTAAGTATTTGAAGGGGTGTCACATTGAGAATGGAGTAAGCTTGTTTTCTGCTGCTCCAGAAACTAGAACACGGAACAATGGATGCAAGCTACAGGAAAAGAGATTCCACCTTAACATTAGGAGGAACTTCCTGACAGTAAGGGCTGTTTGACAGTGGAACACACTTCCTTGGAGAGTGGTGGAGTCTCCTTCTTTGGAGGTCTTTAAACAGAGGCTGGATGGCCATCTGTCGGGGATGCTTGGATTGTGAGTTCCTGCATGGCAGGGGTTGGACTGGATGGCCCTTGTGGTCTCTTCCAACTCTATGATTCTATGATTGATCAATCGGCATCCAGGAGAGCAGAGCAGAGCATTTCCATAAGCATGATCCAGTTCTATTTCATACTTCCTTGGCAATACATAATAACTTTTCAATATTAAATAAATAAAGAAACCCAAAACATTTTAAAACCAGTACAATATAATTCCATAGTCAGATATTCCCACCATGTCAATGCAGATGCGACCACTTTGAAAATTACAGATTCTACAGAATCATTATCCACTATGCCTCAGTAAATAAAATGTAACTCATTTGTGTGTGTAGAATACCAGGTCAGTTTAATGTACCAGACAAGGGAAAAGTGCCCATTTTGTAATTGCAGCTGTGTTGGGTGCTGTGGTCTTACATTGTGTGTTTGCATAAATTATTCATGCACCTGCAAAAGAGTTCATTCCTTCTCTTGATACTTTTACGTTTTCAGCAAGGACAAGATGGTAACTGCTGGCTTGTGTTCTCTAGGATTTTCATAACAGAGCATTGTAATCAAGCTCATTTTTTATGTTTGTTTTTATTGGAATGCCGCCAACATGAGGGGTTCTTATTAGCAATTCAGTCTCTTCGTATCCAGGGATTTTTATGCATTATTATGACTGGATTCCCTTCCAGTTCTGTCTGTAATATCACAGAACCAGATGTGTGTTTGTCCTCCCAGGACTGAGTGTTCAGGATTTCTTAACACCCAAATTGACACACACCTTCAAATAAAGCGTATGAAAATGATACATAGTCCTGGAAGTCAAGAAAATGTGATGACCAATTTCTAGAATGGCACAGTATCCAGATCTGGATTGTTAAACTATTAATTAACATTACAACATTAACTGTATTATCAGATGAACAATCACAGTAGTGCAAATGTACTACAGTGGGCCTTTGGTATTTGCTGGGGTTTGGTTCTAGGACTCCCTGTGGATGCTCAAGTCCCATTAAATACAGTATCATAGTAAAATGGTGTCTCTTATACAAAATGGCAAAAGCAATTCAGCTTGCTTTTTGGTATTGACATATATTTTAAATATTTTCAATCTGTGAACTCTTTAAGTCTGTGGATAAAGAATCTATGGATACAGAAGACCAACTGTAATTAAAAAGTGAAAAAGGCTCTAGCAGTTGAAGACAGTATCTTTGCACAGAAATAATATTTCTGTCCAGATCAATTTAATCAGACAAAAATATTGAACCGAATGTCAGGGAGGGAAAGCAGAATGTGCTTCTCTCCTTGCACAAATTGCTTGAAAATCCAGTAACCTTGCAACTTTCACATATAGAGTAATAAGATAAAGTTTGTATATTATTATTTTGAGGTGATTTTTTTGTGTGTGTTCTTAAGAATGAAAGTATTGTTATTGTTTCAATAAATAGCAAATACAAACTGTTGGAGTCAAGGTTAGAGTCCACACTGAAGAAATCACTTGAGATCAAAGAAGAAAAAATTGCTGCTTTGGAAGCCCGATTAGAAGAATCGACAAATCTAAACCAACAGCTGCGGCAGGAACTTAAAACAGTAAGGAAAATAATGATGTTATCTTTATCTTTGGACATAAAATCCTAAACCTTGTTTTCTTTTCAGCTGGTACATAATAGAGGTAAAATGCCTTAAGCTCTACAGAATAACATTTTGTAAAAGCTATGAAAACTATCCACTATAAAGAAGCATCCTTACATATATTGAGAAAAATAGTTTAATAGGTTTGGACTTGTTAGTTTGTCTGTCTATCTATTTTAAATATTCTCAGAAATATAAAGTTGGCTTAAAATAACTCACTGACAGTTTCTTTACTGAAATAACGTATTGCTCTGCCTGGCCGATTGTATTCTGTTGTTGTTGCAACCAGTAAAATACTATTCTGTTTCATATTCAGCAACTTTCTGAAAAACTGCCTTTAGAATTCACTAATTTTGGCTAGCTGCTATGTGATATATGAAAGAAGGGGACCAACAAGCTAGTTAAGCAAGCTAAATAGCAGTAAATTGCATGAGGTGGGAGGCTTTTCAGCATATAGTGAAAGCCATGGGACCAGTGATTTGTTGTCATGAAAATACCTCTGAGGGATAAACTAGATTGCATGTTTCAGAATTTGGTCTTTATCAGATTCCTCTCAAATATGAGACGGATGTGATGGTGTGAAGATTGATACTGTTACAAAGTTAATATTCCTATAACAATACAGAGAGGCCTGGATTCTATTTCTTACCACAGAAAAGGAAAAGGGAGCCCTGGTGGCACAGTGGTTAAATGTTTGTACTATTAGCCATTTTGGCTGTGGAAAATTAACTTCTGTAAGACTGCTAGGTCACTGTGTGTGTGTGTAGTGTGTCTGACAAGGCCAGGACGTGTAGATAAATGTCCTTGAGGATTCTGCTATACACCTTTTGTGTGTATGACTCAGCAGGATGAGCAAATGGCTTATGCCATGTGCTGGAGAAGTTACATCAGCCAAGGATATATAAAGCTGTGTCTAAAGTAAATAATGAGGGGTAAACTAGTAGGTGATAGTGGTTACAAGTAGTTGGTGAATTGCTGTGTGAGTTACTGTGATATAGCCATTGTGAGTCAGAAGAACTGTTTGTTTATACAGCTCATGCTCTTGTATATAGCTTTTACTTAGCACTGTAAATAAATCTCTTCACCTTTGAGCTGTCCAGTCCAGCTTCTTCACTCCACATTGGTATCTAGTTCCTGGGTATAGATACTGAAGTCTCATTCAAGACTGTGTTACCAGTATGACAGGTACTGCATCCACAATGTTGTAAATTCAATCCTAGAGGAGGGCTCCAAAGCTGACACAGCGTTTCATCCTTTCGTAGGTCGATAAAATGAGTACCCAGCTTGTTGGGGGCAGTTGGCTTATACATTGTAAATTGCTTAGGGAATGCTAGTACACCGATAAGCTGTATAGAAATGTACTTTCTATTGCTATTGTATGGTCCTCCAGATGTTGGATTTTAACTCAGCTGTCAACATTGGCTGTGTCAGCTAGGGCGTTGCAGTCTAGGATTGGAGTGAGGGGGGGGGAACACGTTCTGAACCTCAATTTATAATTTGTCTTTTCATTGTACAAATTAGGGATTATTGACAAAGTGAAATAGGAATATTTTTTGCCCTATTCTCATCCTGATATCAACATACAATTTAGCACCTTCTTTTATATATCTAAAATCATATTAATTTGTCTTTAGGTGAGAAAAAATTATGAAGCACTCAAACAAAGACAAGAAGAGGAAAAAATGGTACAGAATTGCTCTTCAAAAACTGGTGAAGATAGTCAGTCTGTCAGTAAATGGGAAAGAGAGAGTCAAGAAGCTACAAGAGAACTTTTGAAAGTTAAAGATAGATTAATTGAAGTTGAGAGAAATGTGAGTACAGTAATATCTGGGATTCCTTGAACCATTTTGACTTAAATTGCCAAACTGTGTAAAATATATTTAGTCACATTCTTCTCCATCAGAATAATTACCAGTGTAATATCAGGGTAATAAATCAGCTTGTTCTTGTGTTATGGGTTGGGTCCAGTGATGTTATTCCACTGTTGAATTTTTTCCCTGTCACTGTATCTGGGAAGGGACAATCCTTTCTTCCCCATCTCCATATCTTCAAGATATATCCTCCTTGTATCTTCACCATCTCCTCTTTCAAAGTAGATTTTCAGTCTGAGTGACAATCCATGGAATCAGGGGATGGGGAAACTCACTGTAGTGGAAGAATGTCAGTAGCCCAGTGTGAGTTTAACACTTATTTTCTGGATTTTTGGAAAATAAGAAAAACATTGATATAACCAGCAACAAGTCAGTACTGAAGAGTGCTTTCTGATTAATGTGTTTTGTAAATTTATTTTGGTTGTACATGTAACCAGTTATTGCCATGTGGGAGGTTGACACTAATGAGTTTTAACACACTTTTTCATCTTTGTGAGAATCATGAACAGCTGTTATGAATCTAAGTTAATAACAGGTGTGAAAAATGACATATGCAGTCAAATTAAATTGCAAGATGTGTTTTCTGCTGTCTGAATCCTCTGATGTACTCTAGGCAAGTAATCATATGTAAAATCCACAGATTTTTTTACTTGCTGTGCAATCTGAACAATAATTTTGGCATCTTTCAGGCTTCTTTTCCTACGTGTTTGTAAAAGTTGACAGCTTAATGCCAACTGCCATTACTTTTCTTCCAGACAATCATAGCTGGTCTCCAGATTTGCCTGAGTTTGGTAGAGAAGAGGTCTGAATGTGTAAAACGTATTATGGAGAGTCATACATTCTGCTTAGGAAGATGCTCTTTTTGTTCACTTTCCCCAAGTACATATGTTCTCATTTATAGTACTCTGCCTTATTCTTTTTATCTGGCCTACTCTACAATTTTATTGGATACGTGTATTTAAATATTGCACTCAGAACAAATTCACAGGTTTGGTTGCATTGTGTCATTACTTCTGATTGCAGGTTTGGAATGTTTGCAGACCCTTTAATATTTTGGCATAGATTAGAGCCCTGAATGTAATCAGTGTTTTGTTCACTTAATTGATGCATGTATCTAATATAGTTTTCCTTTTTTTTGTAAAGAATGCAACTCTGCAGGCAGAGAAGCAAGCCTTGAAAACACAACTAAAGCAACTTGAAACACAGAACAATAATTTGCAAGCTCAGATTTTGTCACTTCAGAGACAGACTGTTTCCTTACAGGAGCAAAATACAACCCTGCAAACACAGAATGCTAAGCTTCAGGTTCTGTTTTTATAAATCTATATTTTTATCAGTCCACAAAAATACAGTTTGCAAATGCAAGTCTTGCTGTTATGGGTACCTATGTTTTTTGTGGGATGCTTACTACATACGTATTGAACATAAGCAGTTTATTGGATAGACAGCATCTTTCTTAGGGCTGAGCAGATGGAGAGAAAAATCCAGGTTGCCTCCAGAGTTTCCTGAATCAAGGAGGGCACCTGCTTTCTGCACAGCCCACTCCCACAATGGACCAAACACCCATGGGCAGTTCACATTATGTAGCATCAAGCCATGCTGCTCAGGTCCCCCCCCCCCCCGGTGCATGTGCACCATTGTACGAGCACACCACCTGTGACTGCCAGTTACCTACTTTGTTCTGCCCAGCTGACGTACCACTGGACACCCCGCATGAATGGGCATATGACTTGTCATACAGTCACACAAGTGATACACCACCTGTACAGTGCATCAGGGTGCCCAGTGACACATAGTCGAAGCACAATCATGGAGGTTCCCCATACATGTCCTTTTCCCCCACCTTCGCCCCATTGCCCTATGTTGGACTGTCTAGTTTGTGTATGTTTTTATTACATCCATTGTATTATTGGCAGTATGCTGTGTTTATTGTAATTCTACGTCATGGGGTTTGTGACAGTTCAGTGGTGCGATGGGTCAATCATTCAGATGGCCACTCGTGTGCCTATTGACAAAAGATCTGTATGACAAGCAATGGCACCAGTGGCTGCATCTCACCAGCTCAAGGGTGCATGCCCCAGACCACTTCCATAAGCTTTGTGTCATGCTGATAATGCGCCCTTTCAGCATTAAAGTGGAGCACGTGGACATTATTTTGCTCCAATTTTTTGCCCTGGAATGTGACTTCGTCCTGGTTTTCTCCCATTTCTCCCTCAGGGTCATATAATCAAGTAGACCTCGAGTTGGGTTGACGCTTCTTCTTTTTGCCAGAATGGACAACAATTTATAGTAGCTTCTGGGTTTAAATGTACAAATATTCCCACTTCTTGCAACTAAAACCCTTGCCTTGAAGAATGAGGAGGAAGTGTATTTTGATCGTTCCCTGCTCCCTATGGTGCTGTTTGGACTTTTATTGTTTCATCCTTGTTTTCCATACCTGTCTCCCTGTTGTGTTGGAAGCTCAGATTACACATGATGGAACTCATCCCTTTCCACAAGGCTGTCTTATTTCTTCATGTCAGCATTTTTTTAAAGAGGCAGAAGAAATTACTCAGCTTGATACACTTGGAAACTAGATTTGAAATTGTTAAGTATGCTATTTTAGATTAGTCATCCTTCAAACTATATCCTACTGCATGTTTTGGATCATAGCTTCCATAATCACTAGCCATTGGCCATAGTTCCAGGAAGCTGATGGGCTTTGCAGGCCAAAACCTTTGGAGGTACCCTGATGAGGAAGCCTGGCTGAGATGAATTATGAGTCCTTGTGTGTCATATCTTTAGATTGTAAGCCTGGTGGTTGAAGTTTATTTTGATTTTGCACATTAAAAGAGACTTAATTATTCATTGTCAGATGCTATTTTTAACAATTGTAGGTAGAAAATTCTGCTATTAATTCACAAAGTACATCTCTGATGAACCAGAATGCACAGCTGCTGATTCAGCAGTCTGCTTTGGAAAATGAAAATGAATCCATAATCAAGGAGCGTGAAGATCTGAGATCACTATATGATTCACTAATCAAAGATCATGAAAAATTGGAACAACTTCATGAAAGACAAGCTGCTGAATATGAATCTCTCATTTCCAAACATGGAAATCTTAAATCAGTACACAAGAACCTTGAGGTGGAACACAAAGACTTAGAAGACAGGTGATTATTATGTATTAATCCATGTAAAGATTAATTCTGAA
The DNA here is from genome assembly GCF_019175285.1 of Sceloporus undulatus. NCBI lineage: Eukaryota > Metazoa > Chordata > Lepidosauria > Squamata > Phrynosomatidae > Sceloporus > Sceloporus undulatus. Next base: position 14,650,137 of record NC_056522.1, read on the forward strand.
AAATCTTATGGTTTATAATATTTTTACATTAGGTTATGAAAATACATTTCTCATCACTTCTATACTAATACATAAGAATTCAATTAATCATTTTATGTAATCAACAGGTATAATCAATTGCTAAAACAAAAAGTACAGTTAGAAGAACTGGAAAAGGTTCTCAAAACAGAACAGGAGAAGATGCTGCAGCAGAATAAAACACATGAAACTGTAGCAGCAGACTACAAAAAACTTTGTGAGGAAAATGCTCGGTAAGGAAATAAAATAAATATATGATCTTCTGACTCTTAATGGTGCTGCCCTAGAATCTGCATATGCATGTGAAAGGGGCCTGGGACAGCTCCACCACCCCTGCAAGTTCTGCAGAGTACACCTTAGGGGGGGAAGGACAATTGCCAGATAGGAACTGTAGCTTCTTTTTGGAAGAAAACATAGCCATGTCAATCTGAATCAGTATGCAAAGGGAACTTGTAACACCTTTTGAGGCTAACTCAGAGTAAGAAGTTAGTAGCATAATCTTTTGTAAGACATGCACTAGCAAAGAAAGCCAAAAGAGAGCTGGATGGTAGTGTCTTTCTCCATGCCTTACCGCATGATGTTCTAGCACTTCAGTTCTCTTCCTGCAGGAGACGATAGTCAAGCAAGTGTTTTGTCTAGCTGGTAAAATCAGTTTGATAAACGTCTCCTGTGGGAAGAGAACCAAAGAGCTACCTACATTATATGATAAGGCACAGGCTTTTTTTTCTAGTGTGATAAGACTCATAGTCTGTCTCAGGCATCTGATAAAGTAGACATGGGACCGATACAGACCGGCACTAATGGCCACCTTCTGGGCGGCTTGGAGGCGTGGCATGCACACACGCCATATGCCCCATAACACCCTGAAGGTGCCCAGAGCAGCCACATGTTGGTCGGCTTCCGGCCATCTTGGGAGCATGGTGGTTACATGCTTCAAGACCCCAACATGCTGGGAAGCCAGCACGGGGCTGTAGAAGGGCCCCTAAAGGCATTTTTTTCCGCAACCAAAAAAGGAGTGCTTGCAAACTGCTCCTTTTTTGAGCTGGCACCTCAGCAGATTGGGGCCACGGCATGTGGCTGCCATGGCCCCAATTTGTCTTTGGGTGGGGTGGCTTTATGCCACCTCACCCAGGCAGTCTATTTCAGCCCATAGTCTATGAAAGTTGATGCTTTCTTTTCTCTGATAGTCTCAGAGGTGCTACAAGATCCAGTTGCTTTGCACCTGTTTAGGGAATTACACAGAGTTTGGTATGGTTGTGGGTACATTAGAATTTTTAACAGGGTTTTCAGCTCTGCCCCTGCCAAGCCTGGTGTTGAGCTTCTATGCACTCTGAATGGCTCTGAAAAAGAGAGGGAAGCCTCTGAACACTAGAATTGTAGGGCTACAGAGACCTCTCTCTGAGTTTAGGAGGACATTTTTGATGTACTTTTCTCAATAGCTTTTTTGATTTATAGGACTGTGTTGTAATTTTATTAAATATTCTGGGTATATTTTGCATTATGAGGACTAATCAACTTAATCTCAATCCCCATGTATAAAAATTAGAAACTTCAAATACTAAGACAAGGCCAACTAATGAATAATAGCACATGGTCATAGGAACATTAGTAGCACATGGTCATAGGAACATTGTGAACATTGCTATTTTAATAGATCTGTCATCTCAGCAATTTGATGGGATATATGAAATTATTTTATTACTATGAATTCAGTCATTTTAATTATGTGAAGATCTGTTTTATTTTAATTTCATTTTTTACCATTTTAATTTACAGATTAAATCATACATACACCCAACTTTTGAAAGAGAATGCAGTTCTCCAAATGGATCATAAAAAATTAAAAACACTACTTAACAACTCAAAACTAGAACAAACACGATTGGAAGCAGAATTCTCCAAGCTTAAAGAACAATATCAACAATTAGACATCACATATACAAAACTGAATAATCAGTGTGAGGTAATTGATCTATGTTGCTCCAACAATATATTGTTTTAGCTTTGTGAAGCGATATCAAATACAGACATAATCTTTACATTTTCAGAGTAATACATGTACTGTATTTCTCTGGCTTTACTAAAACAGTTAGAATTAGTCACCCCTCCTTTCTCGCACACTTGAGATCTTCAATAGGGCACGCCCCCACAGCACACGCCCTTCACACAGTTGTGGGGGCGCACTCCATTCAAGTCTATGGAGCTTGAATAGTGTGAGTTTCCGTTTTCGTGTGTGTGTGTCTAGAACCTATTACTGTACTAGTTTCAGGTATTGTAATAGTTCTGAACATGTTCCTATATAAGTAAAAAATGAATGATATGTGATTGAGGCCTAAGACTATAACACATCCTGCAACATGCTTTCCTTTATTCAGGAGTGGCTATTGTCAGAGATTAGAAGGCTAAATTGGACCTCCAGGGACCCTTGGGGAGTTGCTCCATGATTTGCTGCCTTCCACCCTTGGAGGAAAAATCTGAACATTTTTGCCCCCAAATGGCTCCAGCCCTCATGGGACATCAAACAATTTTTCCCACATTTATGTGTTTCATGGGCCATTTTAGATCCAGTAAATGCCATTTTTAAAAACAGGAAAATGCGATGTTCATTTGCTGGGTCATTTTCTGTTATTAAAAAAAAATCCTGGTTCCAAAATGCCTGGGGATGGTGGCAATATAGCTAAATCGGGTATGGAGACATATTTGGTCAAAAAAGTTCTTCCAAAATATTGTGGGGTGCTGAGGAGCCCTGGGAGCCACATGTGCTCCAAACGCTGCACTTTCTTTGCTCCTGCCTTAACAGGAGTAAATGCAGTTAAGAACATTTTCAGTTTCCTAAATGCAGACTTTCATTGTTTGATGTGTTTTCTGTCTTTTTTTTCCCCTCTTTATTTTGAGATTTATAAATAATGTTGGGCACACTTCCTGCCATAAAATAGAGTGTTCTCTGCATTTTAACAGTTGCTTAGCCAGCTGAAAGGAAATCTGGAAGAAGAAAACAGACATCTGCTGGATCAAATACAGACGTTAATGCTTCAGAACAGAACATTATTAGAGCAGAATATGGAAAGCAAAGATCTTTTCCATGTTGAACAAAGGCAATATATGTAGGTATCAAAAAGGTGAACCAGTTGTATGCATGCTGCCAACTTTTTTCTTTCCGTTTGTTTCATAGGTTCTTCAAGATCTTTCTACATACTGATTCTATAGATTAATATCGCTGTAGCACTGAATTCTACCAGTTATATACAGTCTAACTGCAGTTGGCTATTGAAATAGAAATAAATTGTATATAATAATAATAATAATAATAATAATAATAATAATAATAATAATAATAATAATTTTTATTTATAGACCGCTATTCCGCAGTGATCATAGGGGTGTACAGTAAAATCACAATACAATAAAAAAAATTGCAAGGCCTCTCTCCCCCTCAAGATGGTGGTTGGAGGAGGGCTCTTTGTCTTCCAGGCCTGGCCTCTCTCCCCCTCAAGATGGTGGTTGGAGGAAGGCTCTTTGTCTTCCAGGCCTGGCCTCTCTCCCCCTCAAGATGGTGGTTGGAGGAAGGCTCTTTGTCTTCCAGGCCAGGCCTCTCTCCCCTTCAAGATGGTGGTTGGAGGAAGGCTCTTTGTCTTCCAGGCCAGGCCTCTCTCCCCCTCAAGATGGTGGTTGGAGGAAGGCTCTTTGTCTTCCAGGCCAGGCCTCTCTCCCCCTCAAAATGGTGGTTGGAGGAGGGCTCTTTGTCTTCCAGGCCAGGCCTCTCTC
>NC_056522.1:14653929-14660598 GCF_019175285.1 Sceloporus undulatus
CCCCTCAAGATGGTGGTTGGAGGAGGGCTCTTTTTTATATAAGTTAGTTTGATGCATTTCATTAATGGCAGATGAAAATGTTTATTTGTAACTGGATTCTGTTCATGGCTTTTCTGTGAAAATATGTTCAGTGCTGAATACTCTTAAATGATTATTCCTTAAATTGCCAAAATTTAGGGAAAGGGGCATATTTCTCATTATGAATTATTATCAGATTTCTTATGAGTTATAAGCAAGCTGTCTGTTTTCATAATGTTACTTAAGTTCCTTAAAATACAGCCTTTGTGATGTTATGAATGAATTGATTGAATATACAAAACTATTTTTAAAAGCATCCTCTGGATTATGCAAAAAAGCCATCCACAATCACCTGGGTTATGTCCAACTCACCACCATCAGAAAGACAAGAGACATGTGATTTTTCCATTGGGTCTCTTAGGTCTTTTCTCCACCTTTTTTTAGCCCTCCCTTGTCAGCTAGATGAATTTCATTATTTCTCTCTCTTCACTTTCTGTTGCTATTTTTCTTGTATTGTAGTCTATAATATTCCTTTTAGTTTACTAATATTTTTTCCTAATGTACTTCATTCTTTTCATTGGAAAAAAACTTACACATTTGCTCTGGCTACATCTACATGCTTTTTGTATTAGTGGTAACAATGACAGCAGACACTGCAGATATTTCAAAGAAGAAAAGAAAGGGGTTGGAATTGAAATCTAGGTGTGATAGGATCCATGACTTCCCTCAAGAGGGGTGGGAAAGCAGAGGAGAACAAGTGAAGGGTCAGCCCCATCTAATGCTCATTTGACTGTTCCTCTGTAAGCCCATGAGTGCAGTTCAAAAAATAGAAACAATGTTGCTCTGGCATTTAATATTTAACATTCTGCCCAAACTATTGGGTATCAGTCTACCATATTGGTTAAGAAAATTTAGAAGAACAGGTGGGGCTATCATTTGGAGTATCCAGAAATAGCCATAGGGATGAAAGACTGATCTGCATAGGTATAAAGGTTTGGGCAGAACATCAAATGCGAAAACAGTCCATTTACATCTGATGAGGCAGAAAAATCAGAGTGCTCCTGTGTGGCCTAGTGATGTGCACAACAGACTGTTTTTGATTACAGGCATCCAATATTTATAAATACACAAAAACAAGCAATATGCTGTAAAGCTCTTGCCTCAGCAATAGGTACTTCTTGTGGAGCAAAAGTATGATACTTCTCCCCTCATTGGCAGCAAATTTAGGGGAGATAATTAACACAGGCAGAATTCAGAGATGGGTTCAAAATTTGAGTATTTGGGAACTAGAGTCTGTGGTGCAGATATTCTCACCAGTTTATCAAGCAAATATAGGCACTTATAATAATAATAAATAAATATTTTTTTTATTTATATCCCGCCCCTTTGAGGTCAATCGGGGCGGCTAACAATAATAAAATACAATACAATATATATAAAAACTTCCCTCTCCCCCCCCTTAAAAAGTTATTAAATCACTTATAATTAAAACCAACAAATTAAACAACATAACACATACACACCATTACAGAACAGACAAAAACAAAACAGCAAACTGTGGCAGCAATCCACTCAAATTTCCAGAGAGGACCTTAGGGACTCTCATGAGAAGAGGGTTCTTGAGGGTGGGATTATCTATCCAAGAAAGGCCTACCGGAAGAGATCCGTCTTGACAGCCTTTTTAAAGCTGTCTAAAGATGTCAGTTGATGGATCTCGTCTGGCAGGTCGTTCCACAATCTGGGGGCGACAACAGAAAACGCCCTCTGGGAGGTAGCTGAAAGCCTAGATCTTTGAGGCTGCAGCAAATTCCTCCCAGAGGACCGGAGTGTGCGGGGAGGATTATATGGGAGGAGGCGGTCCCTGAGATAGTTTGGACTCAAGCCATTTAGGGCTTTAAAGGTGATATCCAACACCTTGTACTGGGCCCGGAAACTAATAGGCAGCCAGTGGAGGGACTTTAATACCGGGGTAATATGGTCCCTCCTCGATGTTCCTGACACTACTCTGGCCACCATATTCTGCTCTAATTGCAGTTTCTGAATCAAGCACAAGGGTAGCCCCATGTAGAGCGCATTACAGAAATCTAGACATGAGGTTACCAGCGTGTGTACAATAGTCTTGAGATCCCTTAATTCCAGAAAAGGGCGCAGTTGGCGTATCAGCCGAAGCTGATAACAGGCGCTCTTGACTGTCGCATTTACCTGATTTGTCATCAGGAGCGACGAGTCAAGGAGCACCCCCAGACTGTGAACATAGTCACTGGAGGAGAGTGTGACCCCATCCAGGACTGGGGATTGCAACCCAATTCTTGGTTTCAGGGCTGCAACCATGAGCACCTCCATCTTGTCCGCATTCAGTTTCAATCTGTTTTTCCTCATCCAGCCCATTACTGCCCGAAGATATTCATTGAGAAAAGAGATGCCATCAGAATTCGAGGCCGACGAACGAGACATGGAGAAATAGATCTGGGTGTCATCAGCGTACTGATAACACCCAGCTCCATAACTCCAAATAATCTCACCCAGAGACTTCATATAGATGTTAAATAACATTGGGGACAGTATAGCACCCTGTGGAACCTCACAGGTGAGCTCCCTTTTACTGGAGCAGCTGTCCCCGAGCAGCATCCTCTGGGACCTGCCCAAGAGGAAGGACCGGAACCACAGCAATGCAGTGCCTCCGATACCTAACCCCCTCAGGCGGTCCAAGAGGATGCCATGATCTATTGTGTCGAAAGCCGCTGAGAGGTCTAGGAGCACCAACAAGGTCACACTACCCCTGTCGATGCTCTTCACAAAGCAGTCAGCATTTAAGCAATTTAATGCGTTTATTGCTGCCTCAAATTAATTTCAGTTGAATGAATTTCATTGTTCTGATTCTACATTCAATCTGATGAATGTGTCACAGAAAATTTATCTTAATAAAATATAGTGATTTCATTTCAAGGGGAAATTTTGTAAAGGAAAGTGCAATATGTGTTGATGTCAGTGAGCTGAGGTGGATTGGTTAAAAGCTACAGAAATAAACATGGAATTGCATGATCAAATCCCAGCTAAAGCAAGGGTGGCTTTCAAAAACTGTATTCAGGAAGTGTTTGGCTGTAGATGCATTAGAGGTATTTAGTGGAGAAGATGACCTACAAGAAAATGAGGAAATTGTGTTATAATAATAATAATATTTATTTGTATACCGCCCTATGGCAGACCAATCCGGGCGGTTGACAACAGTAAAATATAAAATATAAAAATTAAAAACACTTTATCCCTCCCCCCCTTAAGACAGTATAACATATTAAAAACACAATATCAAAGCATAAAAACAACAATTAAAAACTAAAACCCTGATATCCCTCTGTTGATCCCCAACCATCACTAAGATGGGGCCACGGGAGGAATGAGGGAATCAGGGAACCTGGGCCGGGATGGTTAATCTGGAATGTTGAATGAAGGGTATAATTTTCAGCTATAGGGGCAGAAAATGAGGTGGCTTCAGATAGACTTTTTTGTGCAGAGGTGCTAGAAACTTTAGGATTGTGTAAGGGAAGCAAAATAACTAAGTACTTCAGGAAGTCAATAGTTAAGATAAGATATTCAGCATAGCTTCTGTTTTGAGGAAACCAGGGAGTCCCCCACCCCCAATAAAGTAGCCGGAATTTCAGATGCAAAAGGACAAGATCTGCTAGCCTTAATATGGTAATAGGGTTGTATTTATGTGTTCCCTACAGTGGTAATAATTCACAGAGTTTTAAGGGGTGCTTTGGTTGTGTATTCCTGCTGGGCAGGGGGTTGACTTGATGGCCCTTAGGTTTCTTCCAACTCTTTGCTACTGTGAAAGGGTTCAGGCAGTTATTATTGCTCTGTACTGGCCACAAATGCCCTTTATTACTTTCTTAGTTTCTTTAAGGCTCAGATTGCCAATATGAGTGCCAGTGAGGTTAAATTTGTTACATGAAGCAGAGGTTCATCCTTTAGCCCCTCACTGGTTGAAACAGACAGCCTGTAAATTGAACAACTGCAAGAAAAAAATAGATAATTCAGGGCCAGTAATCAGATGATTTTAGCATCCTGAAGAGAAGCAGCACAGAAAACATGTGACATGAACTAGAAGACATACAAATGGTGGTGTTTTTCACAAGGTGAAAACTGGAGATATATGGTATTAGGTTCGCTATAGACATCACCATAGGCAGTAAATCAGATTTAAAGCAAGATATTAGCATATTTGGTTGATATTTATCACATGACACGACTATTCAGTTGCTGGTTTTCATTTCATTTGTTTTTGTAGAACATCTTTCCGCTGACTGAGACAACCTGTCAATAGGCTCCTAATATCACTCCTATTCCATTAGTCTCTTAGTGTGATAGGTCACTTTCATGGCTCTAATGATTGACAGCAGTCACATAGCATGAGTGGGGATTCTCCTCTTCTTCCCCCTCCCCCTTTCTATTCCCAATCAAGCTTGGGTTGTTTTTACTCTATGCCTTTTCATTTGTTTGTTTATTGGTTTGGTCCCTCCCCCCCCCCCCCCCCCGTGATTGCATAATTACAGCAAAAATAAAAATAACAAATTGAATGGAACAGAATAAAAGCAACCTTGGTAAAGACACACGTACTAAAAGTCAGGGTTATGGAGCTGGTGTGGAAGGGGTCATGGATTGCCAAAGCAGTATACTCTTGCAATTACAGAGAGCTGTGATAATGGACATTTTCAAACCTATGTGTTCCTGTTTGCTTCACTAATATGATTACTGTGGAGGGGGGGGGGCTGGTGTACTGGTTCAATCCAGCTGCAAAATACTTGAAAGTCAGTCCAAGAAACTTTTTTTAGCATTATTCTCATGTTAGTCTTGTTCCAGTGTCAATATCATTCTATGCACTATCCTTACAGATTGGATTTGGGGTTTGCAGGTGGTACCCTACCGCTCCTCCAACACTGTAGAAGAGTATTTGTATTGTTACTTGTATAAAGGAGACAGATATCAGTGTTGCATATCAGTGTTGGAGAGAGGTTGAATACCTGCTCTAAAACCTAATTCAACAAATGATGACTAAGATTAAGGTGGATGAAATAGCAGACCTTTGTTTTGAGGAAGAATGATGTTTATTTATTTATTTATTTACAGTATTTATACCCCGCCCTTCAGCCCTAAAGGCTCTCAGAGCGGCTTACAATTATTATTATATTTAATTAGATGGTTCCCTGCCCTCAGGCTTACAATCTAAAAAGACACTACACAAAAGGACAAGGGAATGGTGGTGGGGATGGGAATCAGATCCAACAGTTCTGTCCCTCTGAGGCCTGGACCAAAGCAGATGGACTGGAGGGAGGGCTCTTCTTCTTAGTTCAGGCCAGGCCCGATGGAGCTGGGCCTACATCTCTCCTTCCATGGCCGGATGGCACCAGATGAGCTGGAGGGAGGGCTCTGCTTCTTAGAAGGCACTTGGAAGGCAAAGGTCCAAGTAGCAGTAGAACCAGCAGCTGCTGTTCCCCCCCTTACCCCAGATAGTCACTGTGGTCCTCCCATTCTCTGTTACTGTTAACTAATGTTACTGTTTTTAAACAGAGGCTGGATGGCCATTTGTTTTGGATCTTCCTGCAAGGCAGGCGGTTGGATTGGATGGCCCTTGTGGTCTCTTCCAACTCAATGATTCTATGATTCTACGTTAAATAGGTAGTTCCATGGGGAGTATTCACACTCTCCGTTGTGTTTGTCTGTGTATGTCTTTATGTGTGTTATAAACTTTACAACATTTGACATAATAGCCCTGTTTAAATATTTGAAGGGATGTAATATTGAGGAGGGAGCAAGCTTGTTTTCTTCGGCTCTAGAGAATAGGACCAGGAGCAGTGGATTCAAACTACAGAAAAAGAGATTCCATCTCAACATTAGGAAGAACCTCCTGACAGTAAGAGCTGTTCGACACTCCCTCGGAGTGTGATGGAGTCTCCTTCTTTGGAGATCTTTAAACAGAGGCTGCATGGCCATCTGCTGGGGATGCTTTGATGGTGATTTCCTGCATGGCAGGGGGTTGGACTAGATGGCACTTGTGGTCTCTTCCAACTCTGTGATTCTTTGTTTGCACATGCAGCTTACACACTCTTCATTTCCGTTTGCTTTAAACAACGTACTCCATCCCACCATAGTGATGCTTTTCTCAAATGATTTCCTTTCTATTCCTATTGTGGATTTCCTTGTTATGCACTAAATCTATTTCAGATACATGTACTCCAATTTCTGTTACCCTAATTTTTCATAGTTTAAGATCCAAGAGCCCAATTTTATGGGCTTTGTTTACTCTTTTAAGTAAGAGTCTCTGTTTAAGGTGTGATGCTGCAACACTGGTCAGATTGCTGAGAAAGCAAGAATGAGAAGGCCCTCTGAGTTTGGCTGCATAAACTGATGCTGCTGCCTTCAGAGGACTGTTTCAATCCTGCTTCCCTGCTGATTTTTTTTAAAGTAAGCCAGATCAGCAGCAGAAAGGGGATTTGTGGCAGTATTAGCGGTTGAGGAAGTGTAAAAGAGGAGCTACATCAGCAACTGGGAGGAGAGGGCTGCAGTTTCTTCATTGGGTGGCTGGTAGTAAGGAAAACATAGGAAGGAAGGAAGGAAGGAAGGAAGGAAGGAAGGAAGGAAGGAAGGAAGGAA
>NC_056522.1:14660608-14676824 GCF_019175285.1 Sceloporus undulatus
AAAAGTCCATGGAAATTGTCATTGGTAGAATAGAATATCAGCAGTGATACTGGGGAAGCTAAAAATGAAAGTTATGGATCATTCAGTACCAACAAGAGATTGTAGGGGCCACATGAGGCTTGTGGGGCAGAGATTAATTCACCCTAGTTGTGAAATACTACAATTCACAATGTGGCTAGAGTGTGGGATCAATTTGTGTTTAATTACTGTTTTTCACTATTATCACAGGTACAATCTAGGCATTTCTTCTGATATTCATCCTTATTCTACATGTTGCAAACATTTTCATAAAAAAGATTGCAGCTCAAATGCTGGGAAAATGTCAGGTTTTTGTTTTTTTTTATGACACAAATGCTATGCTGAGGCAAGGTACAGATGCCCATTAACATAAGTAAAAAAAACACAGATTTATTCTACATGTTACCTTGAAAAGTCTCTTAAGACAGTTTGATTAAAAATTCAAAAGAAAAACAACTTTGCAGGAACGAACATACTTTTGAAACATTCTTCTTTACAGTGACAAGCTAAATGAATTGAGAAGACAAAAGGAGAAATTAGAAGAAAAGATAATGGATCAGTATAAATTTTATGAACCATCTCCTCCAAGAAGGTAATGCATTACTATATATACTTCATTTTCTTCCTATTGCAGCTGTTTCAGTGTTTGCTAAGCAAATTACTTTAAAAGCTATAGTATCAAAATACTTCCTAACACTCATCTTCATTTCTTCAAAAGAAGGGGCAACTGGATCACCCTAAAAATGAGGAAGCTTATAAAATCAAAGAAGGAAGTTAACCGAGAACGCCTCAAGTCTCTGACTATGACACCGACACGCTCAGAATCTAGTGAGGGATTCCTTCAGCTCCCACATCAGGACAGTCAAGATAGTTCCTCCGTGGGCTCAAATTCACTTGAAGAAGGACAGACCATGGGAACTAAAAAAAGCAGTAGTGAGTAATTTGCCTAATTTTAATAAGAAATAATGTTTAATGTTTTCAAATGGGGCTAAAAATTCAAACTGTACGTGAAAATTGTTAATTTAAAAGTAATCTATCAACTTTCTGCATAATCAGGAGTACAGAATCAAGCCATACAGCAGAGCAATGGTCTTTTAGGGCTATACTGATTTTTAAAAAACATAACAGATTGAAAAAAATTGGTAAGATCTGACGTTGACAAGTAAAATTGATACCTCCTTTACCTGTAATTCTGCTCTTTTCTGTACTGTTTCTTCTCATCCATTCATAACATTTTCACTATTTAATTATATAGGTCTCTCTGTAACATGCTGCTTTATTAACGTGTTTACACTATGGCTGAATTTATCCTCTTTTTCTGCATGTTTATGAGCATCATGAGGTCCTCTGATGGAGTTGATACACTACAAAACTTACTCCAGCATGCATGGAAGAGGCAGTCTGCTAAATTATCTGTTTCCCTAAAGTTATGGGCCTAGATGGCAGCCTGATTAGAAATGTGAATTCCCCCTCATTGCCCACCATAACTATTTTGTGGAAGCAACAGGTCCAGCACTACAGAATCTCTTCTCCTACTCCATAACCATACCTTTTCATCACATTGTATCATCAATGCACTGGTATGTGAAGCTAGACTGACAAAGGGTATTTAAGTGTAGCCATATATCATTTTATTAGTATAGTTGCAAAATACAATATTGAACTGTAAATCTAAATATTAAACACATAATCTGAAAAGAAGGCAGTCCTAAACAAATTTAGTAAGGAATAAAGCCCCTTCAACACAGTGGGACCTAGCTCTGACTAAACATGGGTAGGATTGTAATGCCTGAATTGCAGAACCGGATACATCACTTAAGTATTTTTAACTTCATTGATGGGTAGTGAATTTATGTAGTTCAGGTAATTTATTGGACTTTTCAGTCCAATATTAATTTCTTGTAGCCATATTACATAGAACAGTGCCATTGGATGAAATGAAAACTTGTGAGAAATTATACAAACAGGACCTGAATAACCTTATATATCATTCTTGGAATAAATGATGCCTAACTATTGTCTTGTTCATCAAGCACACAATGAATGGCATAGAAAAGATTCTATTACAGAGATAGGCAAGTAACAAGCACTGTATTTTTTATTAAATGAATGTTTTATGTGGTAAGAAATGCATACATGCAACTGATTTCATTGGTCAGTCTTTTTGAATTAAAGCCCAGTTATTCTTACTTGGATTTATATATCCATGCAAATACTAAAAATACGTTTCTCCTTTATGGTACTTCAGAACATTCAGATTTTTTTTACAGTTCCAATTCACTTGTGATTTAGTAATTATTGAAGATTGTCCAGTGTTGTTTCCACTTAGACATTTCAGCATTTTCTGTACATAGCAAAGGAGACATAGATGCCTGAGTTAAATCCTCTGCAAGAAAGGAATTGTACAAATGAAAAACCTTGATTTATTGCATATATTCCTGGCTCCTCCTCCTCTTCTTTGCTGTGCCTTAGCCCCACATCATCAGTGACTCACTCTTCCTGTTCCTCGCAAAACCTTTCTTCTGGTGGTGTGTTTTGTTTTGTTTAGCTAATCACTTCTGAGCTAGTTCTATTGTCCTTCCATAGTGTGTTCCTTCTTCTAAAAAGAAATTCTCTTTGACCCCATACAGACAGGCCAAAATAAAGCTGCTTCGGGTCACTTTGGAGGTATTCTGTTTAAATAATGCATGCATACTAAGAGCCTGGAAGCCGCACCAGAGTCACGATCCAGTTCTAAGGACTGGTGCACAGCTTTGGTACAGCTTCTGGACCCTTAGAACACATGCATCACGTAAACAGCATACCCCCAAAGTGACTTGAAGCAGCTTTATTTTGGCCTGTCTGTATAGGGCCTTTGTTCTTCTTATTTCACTGCCTTTGTTTTTCCCCGTTTTTCATCCACCGCCCTTTCTTCCCTGCCTCAGTAGTCATGGCCCCAGTGGGGAAATCTTCCTTTCCAAGGCTTTTTTTCATGAGTCTTCTCAAGAGGCGTATGTGTGATCTTTACTGCATCAGCCAGGAGCTATTTGAAACAATATAAAGTCGGTTCCCTCACCACCACATTTCTAAATGTACAAATAAAAAGATAACAGCCCAAAAGAAGAAGTTTGAAATGAGAATTAGAGTATGCAAAAGAGGGATTTTTGGTGAACCAGAAAAATTGGAACATGAAAGCAGGCTTTCATCAGACAAACAGGGGCCCAATATCCAGCATGATGGGAAGTCTCTAATATGGTTCTAATGTTTTCATCCCAACATTTCTGGCATGTAATGAACTTGTTTATGTACTTAAGATCTAGGATAGACTCCCACTGCACCACAAAGAATATTGAATAGGCACTAGCAAAGGTCTGAAGGAGAATGATTCAGTTGCTTATATTTGCTGTTGTCAGCTGCTGTCAAGTCAACTTCAACTTAGGGCAACCCTATGAATGAGAGACCTCCAAGTCACCATGTCCTCAACCACCTGGCTCAGGTCTAGCAGACTCAGGGCTGTGGCTTCGTTCATTGAGTCTATCCATCTGGAATACAGCATACCTCTTTTCCTATTGCTTTCTCCCTTACTAGGCATAATTGGCTTTCCAAGGGAGCCCTGTCTTCTTGTTATGTGTCCAAAATGTGACAGTCTCAGTTCAGTCATGTTGGCTTCTTGGGAGACTTCATCAGAAACTCATCCTGCTTTATATATGATATGCTCAGCATACAAGTTAAACAGATAGGGTGATAAGATGCAGGCTTGCCAGTTGGAAACCATTCCACTTGTTCGTATTCTTTTCTAATACCGCATGCCCTTGCCTTACACAGGGATCCGTTCCAGATAACATACCCGCGTAAGGCAAATACTGCGTTCGCGTATACTTGAGCCCCATTGAAAACAATGGGGCTCGTGCATACAGTGCTGTGCGGTGTACATGCCATTTCCTCTTCACTCGTGCAGCTTTCAGGGTAAGCTGAAAGCCACGTATAGCACGTCTGCGTATGACGCAGACACACTGTAGTAGCCTCTTGTTGTGAATACAGGTTTTGCATCAGAACAATCAAATGTTGTGTCACACCCATTTCTTTAAGAATGATCTATAATCTTTTGTGTTTTATACAGTCAAATGCTTTGCTATAGTCTATAAAACACAGGGTGAATTTCTTTTGAAATTCTTTGGTACTGTACATTCTGTTATCCAGAATATGCTTGCTATATGGTCCCCAGAGCCTCTTCCTTTCCTGGACATCTGGCATTTGGACATTTGGCATTTCTTGCTCCATATATGGTAAGAGGCTTTGTTGTATAATTTTGAGCCACACTTTGCTTGCATAGGAAACTAATTCAACGGTCCTGTAATTGTTGAATTTCTGGTGTCCCCCTTCTTGAGGATTATTATATATAGAGAGAGTGTTTCCAATATGTGGGCCATCATTTGGTTTTACATATTTGTTGACAGATTTTAGGTGCTTATGTATCTATGAGATATTGACTAGTCTCATAAACTTTTAACCTTTTCACCAGAGACTTTTAATTGAGTGCCAGAATGGATCCAGGAGAAAGTGTTGGCAACAAGGTTTCTAGCTTGTATAAATCCAATGCTTATATCTGTTAGTAGTCTTCTGTCTCTTCCTGTTTTAATTACATATCTTTGAGTTGGCTATGAGAAGAACTGGAAAAAGAGACAGAGGCCTATGTAATAAATGAAGCTTTCAGTAACAGACCCCATGCTTTGCTTGGGTGGCAATATGGTTTAACCCACGCATTGATGTCTCCTCAGCATCTAGAAATGGGCATTTATGGTAAGTTCCCAGCATATCATTTATTTGTGCCATCTATGACAGGAGAGCAATAAATGTTTTAGATCTAAATCTTTTTGTTCGTTCCAGATAACACTGACTCATTCAGTTAGTGGTAACTTGTTAAGTCAGCACTTATCTGGAGTCCAACAATTCATTGGATCTAGGATCTACTGTATTTGAGATTAACAGTAGAAGTGCCTTATCACAGTGCAAACATACCTGGCAGGCGGCGGCAGAGAAGCATTTTTTTTTTTCTGTCTCTGCAATCCCTTTTGCCAAACGGATTTTCTCGCTGCCTGGCAGCTTTGTTTGCAGCGCGATAAGGCTTGAAATTAAGGCCTCAGAATTTCCAGAAGATAAAGTTTTTACCTGTTTAGGAGTTTTACTTCTTTATTTAGGTTTAACATTGCTTCAGCAATTACTGTTTGCTGTACGATCTAGTACTCAGTTGCTGTCCTCCAGCTACAGGAATTCTCACTTTTGCAAACTCAAAGAAGCTCTGTTTGTGCTTACTGATCTAGATAGAGTAATGAGCCCTTGTTCTCCCAATGGGAGATCAAGTCCTGAAACGCTGCTGAGGGAGCATTATGTGCCACTTATATGTAATTGCCCCATCTCCTCTGTGCCTCTTTTTGACTAAAAAACTGAATTCCCTCCAAATAGCTGAAAACATGGAAATGCTTCTGGGTGTGAATATCCATTTGGAGTTGCGGGGGCAGGGCATATGGACCTGAAAGATATCAAAATGGCCTCTAGATTGAACTTGGCCTATCTCTGTTTTATCTGATCAGCCCGTAAGTCAGTGCATCCATGTGCATATGTATTTTTTCATTCCATAAAGCAATGAAAATTTGTCCAGATACATAGTTTCTTCAGCACCAACCTTAGAAGAGAATGATAATCGAGGGTGCACCAACCTGAATCCTGTTATTTATCACAGCCAAAGTAGACTCAGTGAATCAATGGGGCTTACCTATGTGTTCATTCACAATTTTAATTCAGTGAATCTTGCTGAAATTTAGTAGTAGAATTATGACTTATTTGCATATTTTATTAGTAGATTTACCATGTTTATATCCAGTGAATCTGATGCCAGAAATATAGCTGATTGTTCATTTCCAAAAGTATGAACTTGCCTTAAATTAGATAATTTTGCAATATAAAAATATTGTGGAATCACCCTTGCCTGTAGAATTAGAACCATCCTCCTAATTGTGAGTGAGGTATTATCATGTGGATATTTATAGAAGCTGAGGTGCATTTAATAGGTCTGCATTTATTTTGAATTGCCCAATTTAAAAAATAAAATAACAGTTTTTGCAATACTGTAGACCTACACTTTTTTCCTGTTACAAGAAAGTTGTTGCAATACTTTTGAATTATACAAAAGTTAGGTGTTTGCAGTATGATGCAAAACACTTACTGTATTTTATACTTCATTTGTGTGTGTGTAGGTTTAATCAGAATGGAAGGCTTAGGGTGCAGCTCTAATTTCCCATTGTAATGCTGATATTGGGATAAGGCGAGCAGTTAGTGCTACTAGGAGAGCTGTTACAGTGTTAACTCAGTAGGCAGATGTTACTTATTGCCAATACCTTCCTGAAATCAGTTTTTAATTTTTTGTACTCAGGTTGTGGACAAAAACTGTATGTAAGTCTGGCAAGAAGAAAGGGTGGAGTGGTGGAACAAAGACTAACAAAGCAGTACAAGGTTTAAATTTAAAAAAACAAACAGATATTGTATTGTGTGTCTTCCCACGCACTAAAGGGTTTCAGAATGTGTGTTTGTGGAGACCCTGTATTTTTGCCCTTTGTTGCTACAACAATTGTCATGAGTTTAACCAGGAAAAGGGAATATGACACATATACTGTACTAATATGACAAATCATATATTCTAGCACGCTGTGAAGCAGTGATGGACAACTGCAAAAGACTTGAGACCCTCACCCTCACCCCCACCCCATTTTCCTCCTTTGAGGCTCACATCCATTTGTTTCTAAGCAACCAGTGTAAATGCTATTTGGGGCCTTTAGAAACTACATCTGTGAAATAGCATTTAAATAGAGACTTGGAGTCTGTGAAAGTGCAATTCTGCATTTTTAAAAAAACTTTTAAATGTTTCTGAAATTGAGGCCCAGAGGCCATGGCAGACCTTCAAGTGTAGGCCACAAAATTCCTGGCAAAAGTAAAATTTTGAAATCTCTGTATAATATGAGACTTCAAAATTTGGTTTTTAGATGTTGCATGCTTAATCTAAGTGTACTCACATTGTCCCTATTTTATGTCTGTATTATTCATCATTTAACTATTTGATACCATCTCCTCTCCACTGCATGTTTGGTAAACCACTTAATCAAGAGTTGTTGTTTTCAGTAATGATCTTGAGTGATTATTATAGTTATACAGTACTGTACTCCATTCTGTTGATTTCTTGACCAGCTATCATAAGGTCAATTACTGTGTTAAAAACAACAACAGGGAGAGCTTCACTGCTATTATTTCTATTGTTGACAGCTGAATGAAACAAAGTACCGGTAGGTTCAAATTAGTAAGATTTAAAATTGGAAATTAATGTTGTGAAAGTTAGCAGCTACATGGTAGCATGGAATGGTGGCAGTACTTATTGAAGAATGTTTTATTAAACATACAGTTCTGAAGATTATTCATGACTTCATAAAACCTGTTGAGTTCTGATTCCTTCTTCACAAATCCGTGTTGATTATTGAGGTATGGTGATTTTTTGGTTTGGTTTGGTTTTTTTGAAGCACTTAACAATTCCAAATTGTGAAAGTTGCTTATGGCCTTCACGTGTAATTTCCAGAGCTTCTTGGGTTGTAACAAAATTTCATGGCGGAGATTTCACGTTCCATTGTCATTCAGCAGCATGAGGTTAATAGCTTTTGGTAAGCAGCACCTAGTGGGAGTGCAAGCATTCATTTCTGTCCTTCGTTTCAACATTTAACTTCCATCTGTTCTTCTCCCCTTTTTCTTTCATCTTCCCGTTTCCGTTTTTCCTTATGCTATGACATAAAAGTGGTTGCACTGAAAAGACTGCCCTTTTTGAGGAACAGACCGAAGGAAAAAGACAAAATGAAGGCCTTCTACCGTCGCTCCATGTGTAAGACTTTATGACAGTTCAGCTTCTTTTTAAATGGCTACACTGGCTTCTAGTACTAATTTCACTAACCTTCCTTGGACTGCACTGTTTTTCCTCTTTTGTAAAGTGCAAGTCCTGCTATAATACAAGGAGCTGAAGCAATGTTTCTAAACACCTTGACACTGCAAGTAACAATTGGGGTGTATAAATAATAATTGTGTACACACATTTACATAGACATAAATTGAATTCACATTTATTATATGTTCAAATTGTACAAATTATGTCCATCTGAATACAGGTGGATAGTATATGTGTACATATAATAATATACCCTCAAGACATTTGCAAATGTTGATTTCCATTCTTAGTTATCACTTATATAAGAACAAATACATATCTGTAAAGTTGTTTGGTGAAAACTCAGTGCAAAGATAAATTGTATCTTATAAATATTTTTCATTTAAAGATACAGAAGGGAGGGGGACAGATATTTTTGTCATTTATTCTTTAGGGAAATGTTCTTTAAGAAGTTGGGGGAGACAGTATGTAAAGATACCTGTCTTAGGATGCATTTATTTCAGAACCTTTATTGAGTGTCATGCTAAATAGTCTATTCCTGCAGAAGCCTGCATTGAAGAACCCCTTATCATTACCAACACTGACTTTGTATTAGCACTTCTATTCATCTTATCTTGTTCATTCCATTTTGTCATTGCAAACATATCAGAGCTTCTAACATCTATTTATCTATTATATAGCACTCCAGCACAAGCATGGCGGTTGTAGCTAATAAAAACCAATTGCAGTCATCTCTACAAGAAGGCTTTGGCTTTTTAACACTTTTCATTCATTCAGCCAGTTGCATGTTGTAACACATATGGACTTGTGGACTATAGCTTTCAGTACGTGTTGATGCTTAAATAAATGTGAAGCATTTTACAGTGCAAAATAATTTTTTAAACATTAAACCATGCTGATTCATTTGCTTTCATTTGCATCCCAGCCATGAATGACCTGATGCAGTCCATGGTCCTAGCAGGAGGACAATGGACAGGTAGTTCTGAGCATCTGGAGGGTCCTGATGATATACCTACGGGTAAAAGGAGAAAAGAATTGGGATCTATGGCCTTCTCTACTACATCCATCAACTTTGCAACTGTCAACTCTGCTGCAGGCTTGAGATCCAAGCAGTTGCTTAATAATAAAGGTATAGGTAGAACCTTTTCACAGTGTGGTGTGGTTGTGTTGGTAACAGTAGTCTTGTCAGAATCTGTTTGTCTTCCATATTGCACATTATTTTCCAGTTTAAAAATTGGACTATCTGATTGGAAATTTGTGGAGTAATAGTATGGGAGAAAAGCTTCTTTATTTGTTAACTCTCTTGGGTAACATGAAATAACAGTTGATTTGATACAAAATATCTAGTGGTATTTTATTGACAATCAGTTCATCTCTATTTTTTGCAACAAAATTGTATCTGTTTCCTACCTAGATGCTACATCTTTTGAAGATGTAAGTCCACAAGGAATTAGTGATGATTCTAGTACAGGATCAAGAGTTCATGGTAAGATTTATGCCTTAAAGGTATACAGAATAGCAGACCTATTATGGGAATGTTCATGAGTTTTGTCTAGATACAGAAAATGTATAAGTGTTTAAATATGCATGTTCTTGCTTTTCCACATATCTCTTTCTTTTCCCTTCCTCCTTGCATTTGAATTTCTTGCCTCTTCTTTCATCTCATCTAGGTATATTGAGTAATTGCAACTCTGACATCTCTTTTTAAAACAAAATTAACTACGAAGTGCACCCTAACAGGATCCAAATTTCTTCCTGCCTAGGAAACCAGTTTTTTAAACTTCAGTTCTGAAAATTTTAGTTAAACAATCTGGGCTAAACTCAGCATTAATGCTATTAAGGGTAGATCCATTAAAAGACAACATTCTAAGTACAGTGGTACCTCGGGATACGAAATACCCAGGTTACGAAATTTTCGGGATACGAAAAAATCCCATAGGGAATTATTGTTCCGGGTTACGAATGTTTTTTCAGGTTACGAAAAAACTTTTGGTGCTTTTCGGCGCTATTTTACACGGAATCGCGGCTTTTCCCCATTAGCGCCTATGGCAATTCGGCTTACGAAGGCTTTTCGGGTTACGAAAGCGGCCGCGGAACGAATTAATTTTGTAACCCGAGGCACCACTGTAGTTGTAACTAAAAGGTCCTACTGATTTCACTAGGTCTACTATAGGTTGTATGAGCCTACCACTCTACTTAGCCCAGTGGTTCTAAAAAAAGTATCCTTGGAATTTAATGTACTTTAATGTATTGAATCAAATTTTAGCTGAGTTGTAAAAATACTTAAAGATGAAATAGCAGTTATGATTAAATGAAATTTCTACAGATGAACATAAACCAATGTGAATCAAAATAGTGCAATGTTTTAAAACATATTAACACCGTCCCTGTGCTTGTATTGGTTAGGAGTACAGGATATTAACTGTGCAGATGCTCTTATTCCTCCTGTTAGTGGCATTTCTGCAGTGTGCAAAATTCCATGTCATATCTGTTGTAAGTGCCTTAGCCATAAAAATTTTCTGCATGTTGGTGTGCTGCTTTGGGTTTTGTTTTGTTTTTTATCCTGGTTCTTGCCACCAGCGAACCAGATCTATACATACACTTTCTCTTTCTGTCACTTTTTCCTTGTAGCTTACTTGTTCCTATACTGCCCCTTTCTAAAATGTCAATTGTGGGCTGCCTATAAATGACTTCTTTTCACCATCTATAAGAAACCACAGTTTGACAGTAGCATGTTCAGCTTGTGCAGTACCAGTAGTGCATGATTTCCTGCCTCACAGCATTCTGTTTACAGAATGTACTAGGCACAATGCCATCTGTTATGGTATGTGCTTCATGCTATCTACTGATTTTTTTTCATTCAGCTTCGAGACCAGCCAGCCTTGATAGTGGCAGAACATCCACTAGCAATAGCAATAATAATGCCTCACTTCATGAAGTCAAAGGTATGCTTCTAGGCAAACTGACACATGCTTCATTCTCCATATTTTGGGGGTGGGAGAAGAAAGCACTTCATAGCATGTTTTTCCCATACTGATCATTTTATACATTTCATCTCTTTTTAAATGGATCTTTAGAATACGGTGGGCTTCATCAGGAGAAAATCAGTTAGGAAAAAAAAAAGAAGCTAGTCAATAACTTCTTAACAATAACAACCTGTTACCACTAAAAACCAATCAACTCCAATAGAGTATTCAGGAATACCATAAGGAAAAATACTTTCAAATAATTCTAAGCCTCTAAATCAGGGATGATAATCATCTGGCACTTTAAATGTTGCACTGCAACTCCCATTATGTCTACTGAACATAGCCAGTGGTGAGGAATTCTGGGGGCAGCAGCCCAGCAACACTGGATAGATGCGTAATTTTCACCCCTGCTTCTAAACAAATGTCATAAGAGACAGAAATGAAAATGCATCCCTAAAACCTTTTGGAAGAACAAATCTGTTTTGGGCATCAGATACGGAGACCATTATTACCAGCACAGGCCTGTTACAGACTGCCAAAATAAAGCTGCTTCAGGTCTCTTTGGAGGTATGCTATTTAAATTATGCATGGGTCATAAGAGTCTGGAGGTCGCGCCAAAGCCACACTCCATTCCTAAGCACTGGAGTGCAGCTTTAGTGCAGCTTCCGGATTCTTAGGATGCATGCATCATTTAAACAGCATACCTCCAAAGAGACCCGAAGCAGCTTTATTTTGGCAGTCTGTAACATGCCACAGTATCACAAATTACAGTGTTACCAATGAAAATACTTACCGTCTAGGTAATATACAGTTATCCCTCCATATCCATGGATTTTTTATCCATGGATTCAGGCATCCATGGTTTGAAAATAATTTTAAAAATACATTAATTGCAAAATGCAAAGCTTGGTTTTGCCATTTTATATAAGGGATACTATTCTACTTTGCCATTGTATTTAATGGGACCAGAGCACCCACAGAATTTGGTATCCATGGGGGATCCTGGAACCATACCCCAGTGGATACCAAGGTTCCACTGTATGTCAACAAATATGGAAGAGAAAGAGGTGGCCAACAGAATGGAAACAATTAATACACATCCCCATCCACAAAAAAGGAAACACACAAGATTGCAGCAGCTATAGGATCATAGCATTAATCTCCCATGCAAGCAAAATTATGCTCAAAGTTCTGCAACATAGACTCCAACCATACATGGAAAGAGAAACACCAAAGGTGCAA
This sequence comes from Sceloporus undulatus, assembly GCF_019175285.1. Lineage (NCBI taxonomy): Eukaryota > Metazoa > Chordata > Lepidosauria > Squamata > Phrynosomatidae > Sceloporus > Sceloporus undulatus. Next base: position 14,672,795 of record NC_056522.1, read on the forward strand.
GTGGGTTTCAAGAAAGAAAGAGGCGTTGTGGACTACATTGCAAACATACGATGGCTAACATAGCATACAAGGGAAAGAAAAAATCAGCATGTGCTTTACAGAGTATAGCAAAGCATTTGACTTGATAGAGTATGAAAAACTGGATGTCGTTTAAGAACATGGGAGTGCCACTACATCTGATAATCCTGATGAAAAATCTGTACTTTAAGACAAGAAGCTACAGTTAGAAAAGAATATGAAGAAACAAAATAGTTCCCAATAGGCAAAGGGGTCACATCACCCTATTTGTTCAACTTGTACACAGCAGATATCATACAAAGAGCAGGCTTAGAAAAAGGAGCTATAAAAATAGGAGGAAAGAATATTAACCATCTTAAGATAGCAGGATGGCACCATACTACTAGCAGAAAACATCACAGACTTGCAGCAATTATTAAAGGTCAAAGAAGAATGTGCAAAGGCAGACTTAATATCTGAAGGTAAAGAACACAATCATAATAACCATGGAAGACCAAAATACATTCAACCTAAATAATGAGGAAATGGAAATAGTTAAAGCATTCCTGTACCTTGGATCAAACATCAATCAGAATGGAAACTGCAGCCAAGAAATCAGAAGAAGACTAGGAATGGTAAGGGCAACCATGAAAGAGCTAGAAATGATCCTAAAGAATAAAGATATACAACCGAGCACTAAAGTTAGAATAGTCCAAGCCATTGTATTCCCCATAACCATGTAGAGATGTGAGAGCTGGACAGTGAAGAAAATAGTAAGAAGGAAACTCATTTGAGATGTAGTGCTGGAAAAGAGTGCTAAGAATACAGTGGACAGCCAAAAACAAATGGGTCCTTCAGCAGATAAGACTTGACATCACCATGGAAGCCAAGATGATCAAATTAGCCACATCATGACAAGGCCTAAGTCATTAGAAAAGACAATAATGATAGGAAAGGTAGAGGGAAGTAGTAAGAGAAGAAGACCACAAGCTTAATGGTCAGAATCAATAGGGAGGTCACTGGTATGAATTTACAGGACCTAAAGAGAGCAGTGGAGACCAGGGGGGGCTTACAGATGTCTCATTCACAGAGTCACTATGAGTCAGGTTCGCCTCAAAGCCTTTTAACAACAACAAGGTGCATTACTTTCCTCCTACATAATATTTGGGCATCAACAGTATCTCTCACATTATAATATGTATAGCTTTATGTCATTAGTGTCTGTAGTATTCACTATTACTCAGGAGAATCATTAGCCATCATTAATTATTGTTTCATTTCAACTGCTCTAGAGGATGAATGTCTCTTTTGGTATTCAAGCATTCCTCACCTTTTGCATCCGTCACAGTTGCTCTTGAGAGAGCATGCCTCTGCCAATTACCTATGGATGAAAACATAACTGAGTTGTCCCCCAAAATAAACATCAGGTACAACACATACAGTATATGTAAAGTGATACCATGCCAAACATCCCCTCCAGATTTGGTGGAAATCTGCACTATTTACATGGGCACTGGTAACATAAAAAATTAATGTTATTTATGTAATTACAGCAAATATCAGAAATGTATTTTTTAAATTCAGTTTGCCATAATCTTTCAAATGATTTGCCACACTACTCTATATGAGTGAAAAAATAATTGGGGTGCCTTCACCACTGAATTTTATGTACATCACATAGACTGTAAGGTACGTTTAAGCCAAACCATCCCAGGCATACCTTCCAAATTTGGTGAGAATCCAATGAAAAACTAATTTGGGTGTTCTGCTCTTCCGCCACCACCAAGTGAATCTTACATATGCCATATACCCTGTATTTTAAGCCTCACTATTCCAAATATATGTTCCAAATTTGGTGAAAATTTGTCAGCCATTTTTGCATGATGTAGTGACCGACAGAAATTTAGTTCTATTAATATAGATATTTCAAAGTTTTTGGCCCACAGCAACACTTATTTAAATTCAAATATTTTAGTAAGTCTGTTTTTGTTGAGACTTGCCTATAGGCCTATATACATGGTTCCTGTTCCCAGTTTTAGTGTGAGGTACAAGTAAAGCAGTGACATAAAAACAATGTAAAAGCAAATACTTTATAAAGAGCAAAAAATGCCTTAATAATAAAAAGATCTAAACATGTTACAGGACTTCATCTAGTACTAAAGATTCATGCTTCCATGCTGCTGAGTGCAAACAAACAGAATCAGTGACAGTGCTCAAACTAGCTTCTCTTCTTAGACCTCCTGGTGTAAACAGCTGGATGCTCTGTCACCTCTTTTGTTGCAAACATAATTAGTGTAAAGGAATACACAAACCTAACAATAACAGTTTCTTTAAATTGAATTTAATGTATTTGACTCTCTCAGTATAGAATCTGCTCAATTCAAAGTATTGCTATTATGATTTATAAAATGTGAGTTATTTTCTGGTACAGATTAATCATTCTAGTAATTTCTGGTGCTTCAAATTACCTATGGTGTGGTTTAGTAGTATTAATAACCATGCACTGCTTGTTTTTCTTCCAGTGTAATTTACAATAAAAGGCAGCTTCCAGTTGCTTGGTTTTGATTTGTTTGTTTTTAAAAAACACCTGAAACAAGCTGAATTGTCCTGCATTTAAGTATTAGTTTGTGCAGAACCTGATGTTTCTTCTCCAAGACAAACTCCCAGTAAACTGGAACAGACATTATATAGAATGCCCTTTAAAGAAACTGTTCCAGGGCTGACCAGATTGGTCAGGCTCAGCCCGTGCTGTCCTGGCCCTAGTGCTCCCCCAGTTCGGTCCCCAGGTAAGCATAGGGATGAGCAGGTGTTTATACACCCATCCCCACACCAACCCAGCCCCCACTACTGGTACATGTTGCTTACCTTGCCGCACTGTTGCTCATACTTGGAAGCCTCCCTTCATCACATCTGATGCAGAAATGGGGTGCCCGGCTGCACCCATATGGCCAGGAGTGCCATTTCCGACATGGCAACGGGGAGGACCTTTGAGTACAAGTGATGGCAAGGTAAGGAATCTTTTAGAAAAATATTTCTTGATGAACATAAAAATAGATCCTTCATATTCCATCTCCTACTTTTTGTAGTATATCATAGATTTTCATAGATCACAGATTTTCAATATTTTCTTTGTTCCTGAACCTGAACTGAGTAATAAAAATATCTGTATGTATTTAGTATCTTGAAAAATAATACAAATAAGAGAGATTTAAAACTGAAGCTTTTTTAAATGAAAAGATTAAATTATCACATTGAAGAGTAATTACAGGTAAGAAGAGGGGATGATTTCTCAGTAGATGTTTGCATAGCTGCTGAGAGCAAGTTTGGAGCCCGCTGAATTTTTTTTTCTGTCTCCAGAGATTGAATCATTCACTCAAGATCCCTCAAATGTTTATAGGTGAGAGGGAGGAATCACTGCCACCCACAGCCAGCACCCTCTTTTCTGCCATTTTCCCACCTTCATTTTTTGAACTGCAGCCAGAGTCTGCCCTCTTCCTGTGCCACGTTCCCCTTGGCAGGCAATACATGACACCTGGGAAATGGTCAGGAGTACCTCTCATACACAGAGAAGCTGGTGAGGGTTTTGGAGAGCTGCTCAACCAGGCTATGGAGGTGACTGTGCACCACTGCTGCCACCACTACCTCCTTATCCTTGAGTATTTGAACCTATAACAGACTGATCACCTCCAGTCTCTGTTTCCAGCTGCTGCCAGCATTGATGGAGAGCTTGCATTTTACCTATGGTTTCTTCAGTAGCCACCTTCTCTCATACCCTTCCACTCACTGGTGCTCCCCTCATACACAGAGAAGCTGGTGAGGGTTTTGGAGAGCTGCTCAACCAGGCTATGGAGGTGACTGTGCACCACTGCTGCCACCACTACCTCCTTATCCTTGAGTATTTGAACCTATAACAGACTGATCACCTCCAGTCTCTGTTTCCAGCTGCTGCCAGCATTGATGGAGAGCTTGCATTTTACCTATGGTTTCTTCAGTAGCCACCTTCTCTCATACCCTTCCACTCACTGGTGCTCCC